>NC_044051.1:19572509-19597509 GCF_902167405.1 Gadus morhua | reverse complement strand
ACACTCCGCCAGCAGGGGATGGATAAACACATACACAGACAAACACAGACTTGAACACACACTGCACAAATACATACACACACAGGACATTGGGCCCTATTTTAACGGTCTGAAACGCAAGTGAGAAGCGCCAAGCGCAAGTACCTTTGTGGGCGGTTCTATGGCGATGTTGATATTTTACCGGCGCATAAATGACTCTTGCGCCCGGCGCAAATCTAAAAGTGGTTGGTCTGAAGTAGCCTAATTACCCGTGGGTGTTGTTTGGGCGTAACGTGCAATAAACCAATGAGAGTGTCATCTCCCGTCCCCTTTAAGAGCCATGAGCGCATTTGAATCTGACAGCGCGTTTGCAGTCTCCGATGAGACAGATACATGACCACATGAATTTCAAGCTTCAAATGGCTCAGTTTATGGCCAAATAATATGGCCTAATTCACACAGGGAATAGCACCAGGGAACGTTTGCGCCAGAACACGCCTCCTCCTTTCGCCGAACGGCCCCTTGGGGCACTAAATCATTCCCTAATTTACAGGCGCGTGGCGGTGGAGGGAAAAGAACGCTCTGCGCCAGTTGCAAACTAGCAACGACGCATGCGTCAGTGTAGAAAGTCAATTGCGCCGGATGCAAGATAGGGCCCATTGTGTGTTTTTTTCGACATACAGAGCACTTTTCCCCCCATGTCACATGAAAGGAAAGCACAGTTTCAGGTTCAGGATATATCTCCTTTTAAACACTGAAATGTTTTCTAGGTCAGAGTTGATAGAAGCTAAGGATGCGGCACATTGTAGGCGTTGTAAACAGACACGGTGTGCCGTCAACTGCAATCTCAACAGTATAGGGTATCGGCAATTTTGTTTTGTCATGCTTCATCATGCCTTCTAAGCAAAAGGAAATGACCTTACGAGTGAACTTGGTTCTAGTACAGCCTTGTGTAATTGTGTGTGTGTGTATGCGTTTTTAAGTGTGAGAAACAAATGCATGTGTGTGTATGTGTATTTTTGTGTGAGTTTGTGTGCTTGGGTTTGTGTGTGGGTGTATGTTTGTCTTTGTGCGTTTGTGTATATGTGTCTGTGTGTTTTTGTGTGTGATTATGTGTACGCATGTGTGTCTTTGTGTGCGTGTGTGTGTGTCTTTGTCTGTGTGTGTGTGTTTCTGCTTGTGTGTGTGGGTGTGTGTTTTGCCATTGTAGCCATATGCTGCTTATGAGGACAATGTATTTAGGAAAATGCTAATGAAGGACACAGGTTTTGTTTTTGAGAGCAGGTGTGGAATCGCTGACAAGGACGCGGCAGTAAGCCGAGCCGACACGCTGACGACCGCAAGCTGGACAACAACCGCCCTTCTCCGCCTTTATTACCGCCTAATGAAAAAGAATTGTCTCGCTGTCGTTGTGGAGTTTCTCCTTCTCGCTCCTGTTAGCGTCTGTATTGATTTATCCTGCGACTCCGACCCATGTCGGGCTGCTTGTAGTGCTTCTAAATGGCTGACAGACTTTGCCCTGAGCGGTGGAATTGAGTCCTGTTTTACGATTTTTCTTCCTTTGTTTCACTCGATGCATTTTATTGGATTAAATATGTAATGAAACCCTGAAAAATACAATGTGTGTTCGTATGAGGAATGGTGGCTGGGGGTGCCGGGGAATGGCAAGTCATATTGATTACTTAAGTTTTCCTAACTTTTATAAAACCTTTTATAAAACCCAGCATTTGCAGGACGCTGAATGAGTGACGAAGCGTTATACAGCAATAACTCCAAAGATTCGTACACAACTTTCCACCATCTGCAAATTTGCAATGAGACAAAAATGAGTTTTTATACCGTAAAAAATCGACTGTGATCATCAAAATTCACTCAGACTGCCCAGCCTTTGTCTTCCGCTGCCAAGTAAAACATTTGGCAGAGGCGCTGTCTTCCTCTGCGCTCGTCATCACCAACCATTATCTGGCCAGCCAGAGATTTAGCGTTACAGATTAAGATGAAGCATCTGGCCCCTCGGTCCAACACCTCGCTCCAGAAAGGTATATCTTCATAACCCCAACCTTGTCTCTGTAGGTGTGTGTGTGTGTGTGTGTGTATGTGTACGTCAGTGTGTGTGTTTGTGTGCTTTTCTATTTTGTTTATGGCCTTGGCCTGTGAGTGTGTGTTTCATTGTGTTTGAATATTTAAGACGTATATACAATGAGACCTTAAATACGAGTAAGATACTGATACTGGTTTGATGTGATCACATCAAACCATCGTATTACTGCTTGCCTTGTAGATCTTCCACTTCCAAGACCCCCAATCAATCAAAATACTTTATTCGTCCCCTTCGAGGGCCAAGTGACGTATGCCCTTGCCAAGCTAGGACACAATTTTTATTGAGTGTGTTTGTTGGTCCACGATGCAGTAGCAATGTCATGCAATATCCGGTGCATTGAGAAGGACAGATTGCACCCGGTAATTAGACAGGCCCTATTTAACTTATTCTGGTGTCAAATGCATTGAATCAATAGGAGACAGACAGGAAAGGAAAGCAGGAGACTGAAAATAAATAGGATGAATGATATGCATGAGGATGATAATAATAATAAGCAGACTGACTGCAATTAGTTAGATACACAAACAAATAGTAATACTGTTTGATAGACTGATGCGAACATACCGACAGACTTAGGTGGACAGGCCGACGGACAGACTGAATCTGCCGGATCTGTCTGTCTGCCTGAGATAGAATAACATCCAAAAAAAGGCCTAAATGCATAAAGTAACTAAAGTCTGCAACATAAACGTCCAACGACTGGGAGTGGCTGTCTCAATGCTGACTGGAGCACACAACAATCTCAGTGGGTCAATCCCTTCACCGGCCTTCGAATATGCAGACGGTATCCCTTGAACATGCATTCTGCGCTCTGTGAGTGACAGTGAGTTGTGTAGCTCGCTCAGGGCCCTAGCGTTTCTCCTGGTGTGCGTTCAGTCTTTCTCCTCCCTCGCTCGCGGCATCACCACATCCTGGTGCCCACGCCCACCGGCTTCTGTTTGGACTGAGCGATGGCGGCGGAGAATAGACGCAATCATTTATTCATGGGTTTGAAACATCAGAGGGGCTGCGTTGAGACGACTACAGAGGACGGGGACTCAGAGACAGCGATGCACAGGATGGAAGAGGTGGAGGAGGAGTTCGGAGGGAATTGTGCTGATACAAAGTGTAAAAGATGGACCAATATACTTTAATTATATCGTACAGTAATTGTAAATGAATGTGCGAGAATATGATGGGGGAATAATTATGATAGATTATATTGCGTGGAAAGTCCTCTTTTCTCCCAAATGGTATCATCACAGTGTCGAGTTTATGATATCGTGAAAGGGAAGGCGTAGGGCCAATGGGGACATCGAAAGGCATAAAGGATGGTTGTTAATGTTGAAATACGACATGAAGCGATAAAAGAATCGGGTCTCAACCGTGTTCTGTGAGGTTGCAGTTAAGCTTTTTTTTCGTTTTGTTTAGTTTTATTGACACAAATCATTGAACTTATCTCATCTTAGATACAACACACATGTCAGCAAAGCGCAAAAAGTAGTGAGAAGCTGTCTCTTCCCAGGGATATACACATAAACATCATCCTTCACTAGCAGTGGGCAGGCCCTGAAGGGGAGGGCCAGCAGGGCGTGACAACCCCGTGACAACCCCATCTCACCCCATCTCACCCCATCACACCCCATCTCACCACCATCTCACCCCATCTCACCCCATCACACCCCATCACACCCCATCACACCCCATCTCACCCCATCTCACCCCATCACACCCCATCACACCCCATCACACCCCATCACACCCCATCACACCCCCGGCCAGCTCCTCCATCGTCGGGCAGCTGGCCGGGAGTCAGACTGGTCAGGGGCCAGGGGCCAGGAGCTAGGGGCAAAGGGCCAGGGGCCAGGGACTAAGGGCCAGGGGCTAGGGGCCAGGAGCTAGTGGCAAAGGGCCAGGGAACAGGGACTAAGGGCCAGGGGCTAGGGTTAGGGGCTAGGGGCCAGGGGGCAGGTGCTAGGGGCCCAGGGGTCAGGGCTAGGGGCCAGGGGTCAGGGGCCAGGGGGCAGGTGCTAGGGGCTAGGGGCCAGGGGCTAGGGCTAGGAGCTAGGGGCTAGGAGCTAGGGGCCAGGGGTCAGGGATCAGGGGCTAGGGGCCTAGGGGCTAGGGCCAGGGGTCAGGGGCTAGGGGCTAGGAGCTAGGGGCCAGGGCTAGGGGCCATGGACAGGGTCTAGGGGCCAGGGACCAGGGTCTAGGGGCCATGGGAAAAGGTCTAGGGGCCAGGTGCTAGGGACCAGGGGCTAGGGGCCATGACAGGGTCTAGAGGCTAGGGACCAGGGACCAAGGGCCAGGGGCTAGGGTTAGGGGCTAGGGGCAGGTGCTAGGGGCCAGGGGTCAGGGCTAGGGGCCAGGGGTCAGGGGCTAGGGGTCAGGGGCAAGGGGGCAGGTGCTAGGGGCCAGGGGCTAGGGGCTAGGAGCTAGGGGCCAGGGGCCAGGGGCTAGGAGCTAGGGGCCAGGGGCTAGGGGCATGGACAGGGTTTAGGGGCCAGGGACCAGGGTCTAGGGGCCATGGAAAGGGTCCAGGGGCCAGGGGCTAGGGACCAGGGGCTAGGGGCCATGGACAGGGTCTAGGGGCTAGGGACCAGGGTCTAGGGGCCAGGGCTAGGGGCCATGGACCAGGGTCTAGGGGGCAGGGCTAGGGACCAGTGTCTAGGGGCCAGGGTCTAGGGGCCATGGACAGGGGCTAGGGGCCAGGGGCTAGGGGGCAGGGGCCAGGGGCTAGGGACCAGGGGCCAGGGTCTAGGGGCCTGGGGCAAGGGTCATGGACAGGATATGGAGGATACATTACGTGATACATTCGCCTTTTTCTCTAGTTTCACTTGACCTCTCTTTATCTTTTTTTTCTTGAGGATCAGTTTGAGTCTGATATAATTTGATCCCCCCCCTGGACCAAACTCAGGCCAAGTGAAATAAATGCAGAGAAGCAAAACTAGTTGCAACGATTACAACGATACAAAGTCACACTTATCAAAAGGAATCTTCTCAAACAGAAAATCAGGACGGGGAAAAGAAAAAATCGAGAAAACCTAAAGCCAAAAATCAGAAATATAAACCAGTGAAAAGCAACGTTCACATTCCGCAAGCTACGCTCCCTTCCTCCCCCGCCTGTAGCTCTGGCAATTCTCGTTTTATCTTTTTTTTACTTATTCACACAAGTTGTTTCGTACAACAAAAGACATTCAGGAGGGCAGACCGCAGTGAATGATTAAAAAAACACTCATGCAAAGAAAGCCTTGGTTTCACACGTCTTCACGAAACACGAACAATAATCTCAAACAGGAGTGCTGCAAACAGTCATTGCCTTCCGGATTTCCTAGCTCATGTTTTCATGGGTGTTTTTTATCTTTTATTTTCTTCTACAGACTTTGATTTTTTTTTTGCTACTGCACTGATTGAAAAAAGGATTTGTATAATACAACTGTAGTTAGCGGCTCTGCCTTCCTATGGGTAGCAAAACTCTCTCTCCTCCCCTCCCTCCCTCTCTCTTTTCCTCTCTCTCTCTCCCTCCCTCTCTCTCTCCATCCCTCCTCTCTCTCTCACACACTCTCTTTCTCTCTCTCTGTCTCTCTCTCTCACTCTCCCTGTCTCTCTCTCTCTCTCTCTCTCTCTCTCTCTCTCTCTCTCTCTCTCTCTCTCTCTCCTCTCTCTTACTCCCTCTCCCTCTCTCTCACTCTCTCCTTTCTCTCTCTCTCAGCCACCTGACCCTGGTGGGTGGGCTTCAGCCCTGATACAGTAGTCTCTTTGAAGGAGCCTCCCCCAGGAGGAGGGGTCGAGGCCGCAGACAGCAGGAGATCCAGAGCAGGAGGAAAGCAGGTCATGGGAATCGGGTTTTCCAATATAAAAAAAGGCATGATGTTCTTTTTCTTTTGGCATCTTTTTTTTCCCTTCTTCTCTCTCCTCCTCCCAATGTTCATCCTACTGTTGAAACTGTGTTTGTTTTACAATCTTTTTTTTTCTACATAGCAAACATTTTTTTGTCGTAACTTAATGCATAATGTACATTCTACCACTTTGCATTCACTAAGCCACGGTCCGTCTGAGTCCTAAAGCACCGCGTCCTCTGCGGGCACAGAGTCTCTCTCTCTTGTCTTTGTTGTAGATATATATTCCATAATATATTCCGTGAATATATACATATAATATATATATATATATATATCTTCATATATATATGTGTGAGCAATGTCTACACGGACAGTATAAGCGTCTGAACACCGCTGACGGTGGCTCCGTCCCCGTCCCTCCTCCTCCGTCGCCGGCCCCGCCCCGCCCGGTTACAGTTCCTCCGAGCGGATGACGTGGAACAGCGTGACGTTGTACAGCACCTGGTGGCCGTTGTTCCAGGCGTACAGCGCGCGGTCCCGCGGGTTTGTAGTCCAGCATGGAGATGTCGCGAGAGTACTTGTTCTCGAAGGCGATGTCGATGTACTCGTAGGTGGACGAGTTGGTGGAGTAGGCGTAGTACACCTTGGGTGCCGCCGGAGTAGCGTTGGTGACGCTAGAGCGTGCCGCATATCATGAAGGACTCGCCCGCGCTGCGCTTGGGGTGGTTGGTGGTCCAGCTCTTGACGATCTGCAGCGAGCTGGGATGCAGCTTGCTGATCACGATGTTGCCGGCGTTCTGGTTGGTGGCGTACACGGCCCACAGGCCGCCCTCGTCCGCCATGAGGTCGATGTCCGAGTGGCCGCCCCAGGCGTAGTGGTACGCGTTGCTGAAGCCGGCGTAGTCCAGCTGCCGGGACTTGCTGATGGCCGAGGTGCGGAAGTCGAACTTGATGATGACGTGGCTCTGGAACTTGTTGAAGTAGATGGAGCCGTTGTACACCACCTGGCCGGTGCCCGACCACGGGTGGGGCAGGCGGTGGGACGTGAAGTTGTCCGTCGTCATGAAGTCGTGCATGGACTTGTACTCGCGCACAAAGCGGTTGTTGTGGTAGCCATCCATGTACCACACCTGGAGTGGGCGGGGTCGGCGAGGAGGAGGAGGGGAAAGAGAATCAGCATGTTTACCACGCACACAGCCAATGAAATACCCCAGTGACTTAAAAACTTCCATCGCCATCATTTCTCCAAAAAAGGGCCACCGCATTGATATTTGTGGCATGAATGCCGATTTAGCAGAACCATGCAGCAAGAAATCAACTCACACACAAATCAACAAGCGGCCTAATTAAGGCAGAACCACCGGGTCCTGGAGGAGAGGAGCGGGCCGGGGTCCGACAGCTTGTGAATACTAACACACGCCATGACAGCTCTGGGGTATTACCACTCATCAGCCCAGACAAAGAGACCCATCATGTCCCCCAGCCTGGACACTTAGCTCCCTGCTCTGCAGCCCCCAGCCAGGGCCCGGTCGGGAGGGATGGCCCATTCCGGAGATGAATGCTGGGGGGCCTCTGCTATTTGGTCCTCCTAACTAGGACTGAAAGAGCTACCATCGGCCACACATCACTTGTACCCACCAGCACTCGCACACACACACGCCTATAGTCCTTGTTTGCTGATTGCCTTAGAAATGATTTGGATAAAGGGAGCGGGTCTCCGGAGGGTTCCAGAGGCCGAGCAGAGCGCGCTGATGATTAAAGGACAAGTCTGCTCTGGTCACTTGGTCTCCCAACGCTGCCTCCCTCTCCATTTCCTCTTCCCTAAACTCTATTTGATTCTTCATCTACTCTGCTCGGTTACATCCTTCACTCCTGCCACTCATGCTCATCCCTCCTTTAATCTTTCTTTCCTTCCTTCCTTCCTTCCTTCCTTCCTTCCTTCCTTCCTTCCTTCCTTCCTTCCTTCCTTCCCTCCTTCCCTCCTTTCTTTCTTTATCCTTACCTCCATCTTCCTCCCAGCCTCCCTCTCTCTTTTCCACACCTCTCTCGATACCCCATAACCTCCAGTACTCCTAATGGTTTTGGAAGCATCTCATGCTCCGCACAGCAATCACTTGAATGAAGACCCACAGTGCAAGGCTGTGTGAGCACCACTGCCCACTCGCCCCCCTCTTCCCCATGCAAACACATCCAGGCTCTACGGGAAGGTAATTATTCATGCATATTTTGGTCTAATGTATTTGTCTACTCTACGTAGTCAAACACAAATCAGATCAATTAGCGTAATAAGCCAAATTAGTATTTGTATCCTGTCTTGTTTTTTCAAACAAAACAAAACAAACCTTCACATAATACATAATACATACGGTCATTAGTAGAAGGAAGATGTAAAAGTGGGGTTGGCTGGCAAACGTGACATGAAGGTAAACAAGTGCTCGGAGGGTAGAGAAGAGACAGAGTATACGTACCCTGGTGTCTCCCTCGGGGGCCAGGGGGTCGGTCATCCAGGAGCCGAACCTGGAGCCTGACGTCTTGATGGTGATGGGCTCACTGATCCCAGTCAGTTTACCACACGCTGCAGAGACAACAGGCATGGGTGGGGGCACAGGAACTACTGAGTCACCAGGCATGCGGGGGGGTCCGGATGAACTACAGGCATGTGTGTGGGGGGGGGGGGGGGGGGGGTGGGGGTCATATAACTACAGAGTCACCAGGCTATTGGTGGGGGGTCCGGATGAACTACAGGCATGTGTGGGGGGGGGGGGGGGTGTGGGGTCATATAACTACAGAGTCACCAGGCTATTGGTGGGGGGTCCGGATGAACTACAAGCATGGGTGGGCACATGAACTACAGAGTCAACAGGTATGGGTGGGGGGTCCATATGAAGTACAGGCATGTGTGGGGGGTCTGTATAAACTACTGTCCCCTTGTTGCCATGTTAAGGCCAGCATATTTAATGCTACCACCTATTTACCAGGTTATTATATACCATGTGTGAAAGAGTGACAGAGAGAGAGAGAGAGAGGAGAGAGAGAAGAGAGAGAGAGAGAGAGAGAGAGAGAGAGAAGAGAGAGAGAGACAGAGCAAGAGCAAGAGTGAGAGTGATACAGAGAGAGTGAAAGCCAGAGAGAGTGAGAGAGAGACGGAGAAAAACGGAGATGAATCAAGATGTTATGTGCTTCCTTTGGGGTTGAAGTTAACCTCATTCTTTGAGTTGACCCCATCTTTCAGGTTTGTATGGTTGACATTTCTGAGCAGAAACCAGTGCATATATGTCTTGGGTTTTATTATCGCCAACGCGTTTCTAAAACACGCAAAAGTGCATCATGAGCTGTTTTTTGGTGTTTAACCTACGCCGGCAAATGTGGGACATCGCCTACTGCCCCTTATGTCGCCTATGTAAGTCCCACTACACACACACACACACACACACACACACACACACACACACACACACACACACACACACACACACACACACACACACCACACACACACACACACACACACAAACAGACTCCCCTGTGTGTGTGTGCTGCTTTATTCATAGGTGGCAGCTGGAAGGAGACCAACACGTTGTCACGCGACCAGAGTTTACTATTCCCTACGCTCCTTTACGCAACCGGGATTACGTCAGTCGGCCCGGGATAAGCCGACCCCCATTGATGTATTTGTTGATTTTATTTATTTGTTTATGTAAAATCACCCCCTCCCACATGCTAACCCACACACAGACATGCACACACACACACACACACACACACACACACACACACACACACACACACACACACACACACACACACACTAACACACACACACACACACACACACACACACACACACACACACACACACACACACAACACACACACACACACACACACACACACACACACAAACACACACCTCATCAAGGCTCTATCTTTAGATGAAGTGTGTGGATAGTCAGGGGGGAGACTCTGGGGTGAGAGACAGCTTTGCCTCACTTCTCTTGATGATGCTGATCTCTGCATACCGGGGGGAGATGCATATGGGATGGGGGGGGGGGGGGGGGGGATGTCCTAATAATCCCCTTTTGGCCTGAATAATGGACGGCAAAAAAAAAAAAAAAACTAAACCAAAGAGCAAGGGAGGAAAAGAGAGGAAAATCAGATGAAAAAACAACAGCAGGGGGGAGGGTGGAGAGGGGAGGGGGAGGCTGCTGGAAAACAACACACCATTAGCTCTGTTCTCCAGTGTCTGGGGATAAGAGCGAAAACTGATGGTCTGTGGACGATGGAGATGAACTGGCTTAATGGGGGGGGAGAGGAAGGAAGACAGAAAAAAGCCCGACAGCTATTGATCTCGTCAACATAGGGTGGGTTTGCGGTGGTGCTGATGGGGGGGGGGGGGGGCACAAAGTTTACAAATATGTGCCATGATGAAGAAGGCGCTGACTAGGTTTGCACTGTAACAAAAGAAACGAGAAATGAAAAATAAAAATGAAAGAATCGCACGCTGCTCGGGGCGGCGCGGCCGCCACCGCCATGACGAGGGCGGAGCCCAAACTGCGAGGCGGTGTGTGTGCTCCACCCTCCATCCAGCTCCTTCATTTGATCATTCTCCAGAAAACTGATACCGCACTAGCCCCGCCTCCACCCTGCTTTGATGACGGATGTTGCAGCGGTGATGCCAGGCCGTTAGTCTCTCCTATAGGCTGGAGGACAGCCCCACGTATCCATCACCCTGCCTGCGTCTCTGTACCCCCCCTCGCTCACTCCATCACCTCACCTCAGTGCCCTCACAACCACGGCGGTCATCCACCCCCCGCGTCCCCGCTCCGTCTATTATCCCACAATGGCCGGCATAAATTTCCCCCTGTCCTACCTCCCTGCCGGGTCTGATCTACACCTTCCCACGGTAGTCCTCCGCCGCACTCCTCCTGAATAATGGAGCTGCATGCTAATGGAGAAGTGACCTTTGCGGGCCAGAGACTCCCAAAAACACCGGGAGTTGGCTGCAAATTGTGTTTTGCACACGGACACTCACAGAGACACACATTCTGCTGTGTGTGTTCTTGTGTGTGTGTGTGTGTGTGTGTGTGTGTGTGTGTGTGGTGTGTGTGTGTGTGTGTGTGTGTGTGTGTGTGTGTGTTTGTGTGTGTGTGTGTGTGTGTGTGTATGTGTGTGTGTGTGTGTGTGTGTGTGTGTGTGTGTGTGTGTGTGTGTGTGTGTGTGTGTGTGTGTGTGTGTGTGTGTGTGTGTGTATGTGAGGCCAGTTATCGTGTGAAGATGAAAGGAGGAGCTTTCACTCTGTTTTCTCGCTCCTGGTGGGAGCAGTCTCTTCTTTTGCTCTCCTCATCTTATGATAGCAGAATGCTTCTGCAGCTCTCCTCCTCTCCTCCTGCTCCCTATTCCAGCTATCTCCTTTCTCCTCTCTCTCCTACTCCTCTCTCTCCTACTCTCTCCCCCTCCTCTCCTTACTCCTGATCTCTCCTTCCTCTCCTGCTCTCTGTCCTCACTCATCTCCTGTTCTCCACTCATGCTCTCTCCTCTCTCCACCTGCTCTATCTCCTCTCTCTCCTCTATCCACCCCTACCCTCTCTCCTCTCTCTTCCTCCTCAGAAGAGAGGAGGAGAACCGTGACAAATTGATCTGTAAACTTCTGGTCCAGCAACTAATGCGTTGACAGGCAGAGTGTGTGGAGTGGGGCAAGAGGGTAAAGGTGGGGCAGGAAGGGTGGTACTGGGGCAGTCTGGGGGGTGGAGATGGTGGTGGGCTGCGGACCCGTAAGGGGTTTCGGGTTACGCTCGTTTCTAGCTCTTTTCAGAGGATTGCTTGGAGTGGAGTGCAGCACTTAAACGCAAGGTTGCTCCGCTATTGATCTGCTGGCCAGTGATTGTTCACAGCCTCGTCGCTGGGATGAAAGCCTCCGCGAAATGAGCTGAATGCAAAGTAAATGTGATGTAACATAGGGCTAATGTTGGGTATGAAGAGTGAAAACAACCAGGGAACAAGTGGGGGAGGTTTGTAAATAGTGTGCATAGAGAAATGGAAATGATACAACGACGATTTGGATTGTCTTGACACATCACAATGACTCTGTTTCTAATGTTAGTCAATGTAAAGGTAGGAATGTGTTTTTTATCATTATTTAGTATGAATTATTTGTAATGAAGTGTTTCTCAAACGAGACCTGGAAAATAAAGTTTTCTTTAGCCCATGTTAAATTTGATATTGATATTGATTTAGGATTTTATAGTTCTAACGCTCTTAGGGTGCACTCACACTAGGCCATCTGGCCGTGGCCGTGGCCGTTTTCACACCGTGCTCAAATCTGCCAGTGTGAGTGGCCTAGCCAGTCTGGCCAGGCCAGGCCAATTTGGCCACTTGGGAGAGGTGTGCTGCTACGGTACGGGCCGCTACGGTACAGATGCTAATGAGCCGACACGCGCACACGCACGGCTACGCAACCTCACGCATAGTCCATGCGACGACCATGGACATAATAAAGGCGACGAGCCTTTATTATTAAACGGTAAACGGTAAACATGGCGTCAAGCGATGTGTACGCTTGCGTACTCGAAAAAACCAGCAGTGAGAGTGGGCTCTATCTGAGAACGGCTCCAAATAAGCAAAAGACTCTGTTTTTTGCTTTAGACTGTGTTCTCTGTGTTGTTGTCCATTGTTGTTAAAACTCTGACTGGCGGCAGACTTTATTATGGTCCATGCAGCGGACGCTGCATGGGTGTTACGACGTGATGACGTATGTACAAGAGCCTACCGTGGCCAGACCACAGTTGCGACGGCCAACGGCCACGGCCAGATGGACTAGTGTGAGTGCAGGCCAGAGAACAATGGGGCCAGTTGAGCCCGGTTAGGTGTGAAAACGGCCAACGGCCGCGGCCAGATGGCCTAGTGTGAGTGCACCCTTAGGTCACTATGGCCAATATGGAGTACCACCAAGAAATATTCCATGATGCATTCTGAATCCCTACTGAAAATGGGGTATTAGTTACTGCTCTTCATCATAGGGCATTTAATGTTTAATGGATTATACATACTGGTTTGCTATGCTCAATGTGATTGATAGATCTTTCATTTTGTTCTATTGTTAGCAATTCAATTACTCAATTCATTAATTCGTCATGAACACTTGCTCGGGGATGTAATGAGTACAAGTGTGTGCATGTGCGTGTGTGCATGCTTATGTGTGTGTATGTTCATGAGCGTGCATTGCATGACATTATGCTGTCCCTATTCATAACAATATGATATGAACAGATAATGATATGGCTCTAAGTTTCAAATAATGTTATATTCATATAATATTCATACAACCCAGGATTATAAATACTTATGAGAGGTCGTGACAGCTCATGGGGAATGGTGTGTATCGATAAACAAGGCAGGCAAGGATAGATCGCTAAAAGACAGAGCTGGAGGTGGGTTTGGAAGAACATTTCCAAAATAACAAGCCATTACCAGCCTGATCTGCCATGGTGTATTCCCCCTGGAGCTCAACGTGAAACACCCTTGATGTGGATCAGTGTGTGCGTCTATGCCGGGGGGATGTGGATGCAGGTTTTTAACACCATCCACTATAATCAGCAGCCCGCTATCATACACATTCCCATCACAATGAGGGCAGGTTTGTAGGGGCAGTGTTTAGTGTTTTAAGCGTCGTTGACTCCCAGTTGAAAGACTCTATCCCTAATGGCATGTATATCTAAAAAAATAACTAGTATTATAGTCAATATAAGAGTTTCAACGATTGTTTAAGAATTACCAAAATTTACTCTAATCCCGTGCAAAAGCATTTCATTTATTTGTTTTCTAAGCTATCGATGGGTCTTTCTTGAGCCACCACAAAGATATCCTAGTAGAAGGATATCTTGATGTGAATATGCCTGAGGGGCCCTCTCTTCTCAGCCATGGAATAGACATGTGTACGTGTGAGTATTTTGGGGGGGGAGTGTGTGTATGTGTGTATGTGTTTGTGTGTGTGTGTGTCTGTGTGTGTGTGTGTGTGTGTGTGTCTGTGTGTGCGTGCGTGCGTGCGTGCGTGCGTGCGTGCGTGTGTGTGTGTGTGTGTGCGTGTGTCTGTGAAATGGACAGCTTGATTTTTTTTTCTTTGCCTACCTAATTTTTGCATGCATGCTCGGAGTCTGTCCTCAAGATTAGACACTCTGTTGTGGAGCTCCTCGTAGTCGTAGGCCCCCATCTCCTCCTGAAGTTCGCTTAGCACTGACGTCAGATTCTGGACCTCCGCCTTAAACTGCAATACCAATTTGGCATCGGCTTTGTACTCCTCCAACACTGGTATCAAGGGTCTAAGTTCCTCCATTTTCGATTTTATGGCCTGGAAGGATTAGAATATGCGACGGATCAGTGTCACGTTCCAAAGAGAGAAGGTTTTATAAAAGAAAGTAAAACACCTGTCTGGCCCTGACTACACTGCGCTAGCCTGCCGCTGTCCTAGCATGAAGACCCCTGCTACTCGTGTTATTGTGTGTGTGCATGCGTGTATTTTCAGAGCGTATAAATACACATGTAGTGCGTTTTGTTGTCGGTGTAAGTGCATCTGAGCAACCACGCAATCCCCCAGGCGACAACCCTTCCCCTGGTTGGATTGGCCAAGGAGACAGGCTCCGCCCCAACCCCCAGGTGTTGACCAGCCAGTTAAAAGCAAGCCCTCAGCACACCAACAACAATTGGGAAAGCTCTTTATTGGTCATCATAGTTTAAAATGCAACATCGTATTAAGGATCACATGCTTTGTACATGTCACACACAACAAAGTGTTTTCGAATTTTTACGTCTAAATTTTTTTGTATGTATAGATTTGTTTAGTAACCAAAGATGCATAGACAAAAGCCAAAGTTAAATAAAATAAAATAAAATGAAAAAAAAACAGCAGTTACTGATACTTACTTTATTAATAATAATGAGAATAATATTATATAATAATGATAATAATAATTAATAATGGTTTACGTTGGAAAAAAGCTTTGAGATGTCGAAGTTGGACAGCAGTTACATGCAGGAAGAGATCAGTGGTGGGTTGTCTTGGCGGGGAGAGGGGGGGAGGAAGGGGTAAGGTGTCTTAGTCTTAATGGTGCTAATAGGTAAATTAACTGTTTGAGGCCCAAACTTTCTCAGTACTGTGGCCCAGTTCAGGGGTCAGACCTGTCTCCTCTTCCCTGTTGTTCTCCCTTTACATGTCTTAAAGTTAGCCCTGTAAGCAAGAAAACGACAGACTGTTGACAGGGGCTATCATCTTGCTAACCTATCTAGCAGACACATGCGCACACACACACACACACACACACGTAGAGACATTTAGTGCACACATTAAGTTATGGGTGGAACTGCGGATATGCGGGTGTGCCGGTGAAATGGGTCTTCATGCATGAACATGTGAAATTAGTTCTTAATACATTCAGAGAGGATGGAGGAAAAATGTTGATGTCGCAGGATTTTCTTTTTGCAGATAGAGAAGGGATGTATTGGTATTAATGTGATGACTGATCTACCATGAAAGATCTATCGTAGCAAATCTGTTACCTGACTTTGGAATGAAATGCAAACCAAATAGTCAATTGCTGTTTTATATGCTATGCATTTAATCGATGAGCAAAAGACAGAACAGCTACATTACTGCAGCATAGACAGTGTGTACCATGATTGTATACCAGGCCACTTTACAATTTTTTTTATGTTCTTATGCTGTCAGATGACTGCTTTAGTTTATATGCGCGTAACATTAAAGGCTTGATCATTGCCAGGGTTCTGTAACACCATTGTTATTTACTTTAAACTTGAGATGAAATGAGCGGAGAATATCAATTCCATTTTTTGTTTGCATTCTCAATGGTCATATCGTCGCAACTCCGCGACTATATGATGATGACATGACTATGCAACATGACTCTATGATACCTTATGATGTCACCATCGTGAATGGGTGATGTGATGAGGCGACAGAAGGCGAGGACAGAACATGGAGGCTCATCATTTACCTTGTATTGCTTGGCGATGTTCTGCTTGTGGTTCTCCTCCACCTGTCGGAACTTGGTCTCAAGACCCCGCAGCTGGACCTCCATCTTCTCCACGTATTGCAGGTCCCGCTGGGTCCGCTGATCCAGGACCTGGATGGACTGGGTCATGTTCTGGACCTATAGAGGGGCACAGTACAAGTACAGACATGGTCATGGATGATCACGTTTTCTGTAGTAGCCTTTCTTGCACCTTGTTGTTTGTTTGTAGGCTGCTTGAAGCATCCAACGCTCATATTCTAAACCACAAACTACAAACGTTAAAGAAACAAATCCTAAAACACATGTAGATACTGAAGAAGCACTCTTTTGGTTGACTTTAAAAAACCTGACTACTGCTAATGGAGTGACCCTGACATATACTGACCAGTCTGTTTTTATACCTAAGAGATCAGGGGAGATTATTTGTGTACACGTGAACAGACACTGACTGCACTACACTACACCACCAAACGAATCACGACACTAAACAACACTGCACTAAAAAAAATGTCTGGTACAGTCTGGCAGTGAAGAAAGGGAAATCTGCTAGTTGCTCTACTTGATATTATTTCCAAATAATCCAATTTTTATGCAAATATATTTCATATTGATTCTCTTTTTAAACCACGCCTTGTCCTTGCCTTAAAGCTAGCTTTGTGTACACTACTACGATGCTTCCAAGCTTAATCACATTACTGAATCCCCATCTTGGATAGTGCTGGATCAGGGAATCAACCTTCGAAGGGAAAGGTATCACAGCGTTTACACTCACATTCTGATACGTTTAAAGGAAAAAAGGGTTGAGTCTGCATGATGGGAATCAGATACCTATCCAGAGGACAGCCGCCCAGACAGAGCTGACGAGCAACACGGTGCGAGGAGGCCTACATCAGCACATACTTTAGTATCGGATGAGCTGTTGCAGTCAAACCCCCACCTGGACTTCAAACTAAAAACACCTGTGGTGTTTCAATGCAGAGCACGGCACCTGTAGAGGGGAGGAGCTTCCTCCTCTGAATACCTGCGGTGATGCTACACTGTTCTGTTCTGCTGAAGAGCTTCAGAGTCCATACTGCCTACTGGTGGGGTTGCAGCCTAGCAGCCTCTTGTGATTCCAACCCCAGGCTATCCTGGGAGCCCATTACAACACATGCACTATTTTTAGCTCCGGGCAGAGTTGTTTTATGCACTGAAAACAAGAGGTTGGCGTGCGACTGTCTGTCTGTCTCTCTGTCTCTCTCTGTGGGTGTATCTGTGTGTGTGTGTGTGTGTGTGTGTATGTGTGTGTGTGTGTGGTGTGGTGTGTGTGTGTGTGTGTGTGTGTGTGTGTGTGTGTGTGTGTGTGGTGTGTGTGGTGTGTGTGTGTGTGTGTGGGTGTTTCTGTTGGTATGTGCCCTGGTAGAAATGCATTTTTGTGCAAGTGATCAGAGTTCTGTGTGCATGTATGTGTGTGTGTGTGTGTGTGTGTATAAACAGTACACACAGGCATGAACCTTCGTTCCCAAGGGCAAGGTCATACTTATAAGAATTAATAACAGTAATGGCGATAACAACAGGCGGTCAGACCTTCTCCAGCAGCTGGCGGAGCTGCTTGGTGCGGGCGTCTCGTGAGCACATGGACTGCTGCGGCGCCACCACGGTGCACACGCACCGGCCCTCGCTGTCCTGGGCCGAGCTGTACACCTGCCATGAGTCCTCCGGGTTCGCTGGCAGTACCTGAGGGTGGAGGGTGGAGGGTAGAGGTGGGAGTGTAAGACAATATGGTTGAGGGAGTGAGGGAACAGAGGCAAATAGGTTAGACGAGAAAAAAAACACCAAAAAAGGACTGAAAGAATCTAGAGGTCGGGATCTGCAAGTCACCGTGATGCAAGCTGTTTGGTTTTAAGCCATCAGGTTTTTGGTGGATTATAGTTGTTATCGTGTGAGTGAGCAAAGCACAATACATGGAGATTATTGGTCGGCTGAAATGAGTAGGACACGCCTCTCTGCCTCCTGGCTCGTTGCACCATCAGCCAATGGTTTAAGAGGCTAATCAAACTTTCCCATGCTTTTTGAATCACACAACACATTTCCTTCAACTTGGAACCCTGTAGAGGGTTAATACTTTGAAATAATTGCTTCCTGCCAAAAACCTGCAGCAGTGAATCTTAAACAGCAGCAGGTCACAGAATCTGTCAATCATGCAGTGCTTTCATCTCATTGTGTGGACGTGTCTTTAACACTCAGGAAATCACTACTCCCGCACCTGTCTGTACACCCCATACATTATGCAAAAGCTGACCGTTGAATACAGCAGCATGATAATGCAGGTCCACAACTGTCCAAGGCCAGTGTGGTTGAAGGAGCATGGATAAAATTACTCCACTACATCCATCATTCTTCAACAGCTTCCATAGGAAGAGACACCAGAATAATTATTAAACAACGTTTAATAATAATAATCATATAGCCTACGGTCCAAAAAAAATAAATCAAAATCTTGGTGGAAAATTGACTAATTAGCTCAATCCCCTGCTGATCCGTCACAGCAGACCAGCTCTACTTTCAGCCAAGGAAGCACTCAGCGCTCAGCGCGTAAAGACAAAAGAGGCGTGCAGCGGTCAACTGTTACTTTGCTAAAGAATCTAACATATTTCAATGGATTTGTGTTCGTCGTCGTGAAGCATTTTATCAATGGAGGATTTCAGGTAAGCGTCGCGTGCCCGTTTCCACTACAAATCCCCCCCCCCCCCCCCCCCCCCCCCTCGGGACCAGGAGAACTGGTCTGTGCGCGAGAAGCGAAGGAGAGAGGGCATCAATCAAAGCCCGGGAAAACACTTATTATTTAAATGACGAATTAAAGGGGTAAAATACAACACCACCCGAGTGTACGAGATATGCAAATAGACACAAATTGATAAAAAAAATATGAAAAAATATATATCTTGACATTTCTCCAAATATTTAAAGACGAACGGAAAACGAATGCCCAAATCTCATTTAACTAGCGTCGGGGTAAATGGCCGAGGAGTCGGAGGGAAAGCAGCCGGCCCAGAAGAGGGGCTGGCGGGTCGGACCAGTCGCACTTACTCCCGTACTCCGGTCAGGGTAGCCTCCCTGCGCCGCGGTCAGCTTGGTGGTGTTCAGCCCCACCAGCGACGGCAGCGTCTGCGACATCCAGTTGGTGATCATCGCCATGGTGCTCAGCACGACGCCTATCTTCAGCAGAGGTACCGACATCTTCACACTCTTGCTTCTCCTTTGTAGTTACCGAGAACACTTCATTCTACACATTCCGGCGAAAAACGTGAGAGGTCGTTGGTGGTCATGGATGAAAAGCCTTGAAAAGCTGTTTTTTTAACCCGGGAATCCGGTTCGGTGAACCTTTTCTTCGACATCTCTGATGGGGCTGGTAGGTGTAGGTCCAAACGATGAAGCCGGTGGAGGTGCAGAGGGTCTGAGAAGGACTGCGAGGCACGCGAGGCTCTTGAACGTTATCTCCTCTGTGCTGTCACGCGCACACTGCCGCCGCTCGGTCTCCGGTGCTCCGTTACTATCTGTTCCCGCCCGCGGTCCGCCTCCTGCCTCTGCACGCGCGCAATGATTAAGTGACGCGGACTACACACGCGGGCTGCCAATGGATGAGGGCAGCCAAAGTGGGAGGAACTACGGATCTATATATCCAGACGCAGTGATGTCAGCCGGGTCTGTTCCTCTGCCGCACTCCCGGGCCGGATCCTGGTCAACATCTGGGATCGGGCAGTGATTCATTGGTCACCAATGTCCATAGATATCAGTGTGAATGACAATGGGCAGTGCGACGGTTCCACTGGTAATTCGACCGGCGGCACTGTGTATTGCAAAGTGCAATCCCCATAGATAACCTTGTCTCACACTAGGCTCTAATAATGCAGACACTTGACTTTATATGGCTGAAAAAAATAATCACTTTATCTTCGATGTCCGATTTAGTGCATGCACAAAAACAGCTATCGCCATCCATAGCCTACTCATTGATATAGAGTCACTATGAAAAACTATCGCTGGTCAGTCATGCTACATGACATGCATTAAAAAACGAATTTAAAGGGTCTTCGTTTCTTGTCTAAGTGTATGGGCTGGCGCTATGCGTCGAGGCAGTCTGAGAAGAGCCTCATAACTGTGGCTCTGGCGCCACCGTGTAGCCTCTGTCGGTATTGCTGCAAGTGTGAACTTCCAGACGCAATTAAGGAAATATCTTTTTGCATTTACTGTTATACAACCGCAGTAAAGAGTTTTTGATTGACATGCTTACATTAAGAAATACTTAGACATATTACCTTTACCAAGACATCACCTAATTCAGGACATAGAATGTGTTAATTAAAATCAAAATCACAGAGGACAGGCCAATCTAAAGACACTTTCACACGTGTGTCAAACACACACACACACACACACACACACACACACACACACACACACACACACACACACACACACACACACACACACACACACACACAAACACATGCTGCCACAGTTTAGCCGAGGTGTATGAGAATTGTAGTTTAAACCAACATAATACATCTTAAGACCTAATGGGTTGCCAACATTTTCATATTAAGCTTAAAAGTTAAAAGCAACAAATAGTAACAAACTAGGGGATAAGATGAAGAGGTCAGCAAAAATATGCTTCATGAAAAACGTCTCACTGTTGTCTAATTAGTTTATTATTTTGGGAGTCATCCATCTTCTCGTCTTTAGCGTCCAACTTCTTAAATAAAAATGTTCCATGCAGCACTAAAAATATCCCATGATACCTGCAAACCGCAAGGCTCACCATCGAAAAATGAAGTAAAAAGGAACCATGATGCATTGCTGGGACCTATTTAAACGGGATGTTTATTCAGTATATCACTAAGTGCCCTATATAGACGTCCTCTAAATTGAGGACGATGAATCTAGGGAATAATAAACCATTTTGAGAAAAACAACCTGTGTGTGGGTGTGTGTGTGGGTGTGTGCGCATGCGTAATGCTATGTGCATGTCTAGGCCCGTGTGTGTGTGTGTTTGTGTGTGTGTGTGTGTGTGTGTGTGTGTGTGTGTGTGTGTGTGTGTGTGTGTGTGTGTGTGTGTGTGTGTGTGTGTGTGTGTGTGTGTGTGTGTGTGAGAGTGTGAGTTTGTTGCCTAATACTCCAGTGCTGAGGTCAGTGCAGCTCCAAAGTATTAGGGTAGTTTATCTTCATGTTTTGGGATGGGGATCAGCTGGGGTAAGGTGTGCAGGTGGCCAGGTTTCATAGGCTTCCTATCCATTGTTCCCCACGGGCTTGGAGCGTGGAGGTGTCTGATACGTGTTGTCTAGGTCTGTAGCCACACAGAGCCAGCCATTCCATGCGGTAAAGCTGGGACAAAGCTTTTTCGGTCAGATTGTCTGTGTCAAGAACCAGGAGCAAGTCTTGATTGACATGCGAGCACGACCAATCACAGACGGGAACAGTGTTTGGTCAGTACTTGTAAGTAAGATAGATTCAAAGGTGTTATTTCCAGTGATTGCTGAATGGTCTATAGCGGTTTTTTTAAAAGATCAACCTCTGGACTACACACACGTAAATCTCAGAATGAACCTGATTTACCTGGTCGCAGCCGGGCTACATGTACACAATTAGAATTGCTGACCGCCAATGATCATGGCTCATCAAGAAGTTGAGCGGCCTGAAGCCCAATGCTCCAGATGTTCAGGACGATTCGCATGGTGACCCATCGTCGACAAGGTGGGTCTGAAACGGTCGGGTCTAGGAATCTATAGAGTGGTCTAGGTGGGTCTGATACACTGGGATCTGGGTCTCTACAGAATGAGTCGGGTCTGGTGTGGTCTCGGTCTCTACAGTTTGGGCCCGATACAGTGGGGTCTGGGTCTCCAGAGAGTGTGCTAGGTGGTCCTGAGACAGTGGGGTCTGGGTCTCCAGAGAGTGTGCTCGGTGGGCCTGATACGGTGGGGTCTGGTTCTCTACAGGGTGGACTGGATACGCGGGGGTCTTGGTCTCCAGAGAGTGTACTAGGTTGGCCTGATACGGTGGGGTCTGGTTCTCTAAAGGGTGGACTGGATACGGTGGGGTCTGGGTCTCTACAGCGTGGGTCTGAAACGTATCCTGCACCTTGATGACATTAACATACAGCTGAATTCACTGTCCAGCCCCTATCCTGAATCTAGATGACCTTAGCATGCATCTGAATTCACTGTCTAACACTTATCATGTACCTTGATGATATTGGTATGAATCTGAATTCACTAATTTGCATCTTTGCATGTGTGTGTGTGCTATCAACTCTACATCATTTATATTTAATGGCGTGCCATTCAGTGGATGCTTGTATGCCAAGTGACCTACAGTGATGAGCAGGCTGGGGTCAGGCCTCTCGCTCAGGAAGGCTAGGAAAAAAAAAAAATAATAACTCTGTTATTTATAAACTAAATAACAGAGTTCCGTCAACGCTAACTAGCGTGCAACTGTGGGACACAAAATAGTGTAGCTCGGCTGGGTGGCGTGAGCCGGCGGGGCTTAGGGAGTGTTGATTTGGATATTCTTGTAAAGGAAGTGGTACTGGCCAGGTACTGGCTGGCCAGCCTTTTTAATTGGTTCCATATCCATGTGGACCTGTACATCACAATGCATCATGGGATTTCTTGTTGGTGATATTCTACACCTTAGCATAGGTATACACAAAACTTTCTTTTTTTCGAGACTGGCATGAGAAATCCTTGAAAAGACAACAATGTCAACCCATAATAACACAAAATAACAAATAAATATGCGATTAATTAATAAACAATGACCAAAATACCATGACATACGATAACATTCCTGTGCTATATAGTTCCTTCACATGATTGTGTTGTGACGTCATGATTTCCCAGCCTTGTATCAGTTTTTGGTGGTGATTTTATTGATAACCTTATTGAAATCATTATTGTTCATTAGTGGCTAACGATACGTCTAGTTTAAATCGTACACATTGAACCTTTCAATTATGTGTTGCCTCTCTTGTCACTAAAGAAAGAAAATGTGCTCATTGGTGATTCTGCAGCTCGTCCGGCAGCACCAACCAACTCAGCAAAAACACAATGAGCCCAATTGTTTGTCTGTTTGAAGACACGCTGTGTATGGAGTGATGTGCCTCTTGCTGTTTGCCAAGAGCAAACAAAGTTTAAACCGGGATAAACCATTTCACTGGCATGAGGCTACTTCTGAGTTATCTGACGACGTGTTTGTATAGTATTTGTTTACCACCTTTACCACTCGTGTTTACCTAACAGGCCAGGCTTAACAAATACACTCTTCAGTCGAACATTTATAAAGATTTTTCGCAAATGCTGTTTATATGCAACCTAGGCTATACTTCAACACATATCTGACATATGATGGCCATTTAACGATATAGTCTAAAGTCTTAATATTTTAAAAATGATTCCTGAGGATAATTTGAGAGTGATTATATATAGCTTATGAATGTGTTATGATCCTCAATAGGTCTCAATGAATTCTGTGTTCTGATATAAACTTTCATGAATAACTTGGCTATAATATGGATTTCCTTCCACCCCTTGCGTGACGTGTTGCTATAGAGACAGAAATAGACAGCTGTCTAGTTCTTTGGGGGGGCGGGGGGGATTAGGAAATATGAGGCAATAGGTAGAAAGAAGGAGGTTTGACATGGATTCTAGAAGAGGAGCCGCCCCAGCAAACCCTTCTTACACATCCCCATGAATCAGTGACTCCTTTTGCTAATGTCAAATGGGAATTGAAGCATGTTGAATAATTTAATCAACCAACCCTTTCAATCTTTCTGGTAGCAGTGTTTTATGTGAACTCCGACGCCCCGGAAAAAGGTTTGTTCAATTTGAGAATTTATGATTTCTCTCTGCTCTACATCAAACCATTCCAGTCTGTCCTGGGCAGTTTGGCAGCCGTAGTTTATGTCAGAACACAAACATGAGCTTGGACTGTACTGCAAGACTCTCTGCAAGGTATATCTGTTATCTGATTCAATTATGTTTACTTAATTTTGTAGCATGTATGCATAAAACAACTTGATTCCCAAAGTGTATATATTAAAATACTTCAATGAAAATTAGTTTCTCTTAATTAAGTTGCAACATCCTATGTGGATGCGGCATTAATTAGGACCGTTAGGTTGTCACGACAGGCATGTGGTCTACGAGTTCATACCAACTGCATTACTATTCCAGTAAGTGAATTAATATCCATACAGAGCTCTCCTCTCAATACACTGTACACATTAGGAGACACTGGCCCAGATGTTATAAAAGTGCAAGAAGTAAATGCATTACAAATCCATTAGTGTAGAGTAGTCCTATCATATGCTGTCAGACTGGAATTCTTTAAAGGCAATAACCTAGGCAAATAGTTGTCTTAAGTCGATTATAAAGCAGTCACTGAAATAATAGACAATTTTCTGTTTTGTTATCAACTACCAAATACTGCATGGAAAATCAACAGGAAATATGTTTGAATAACCATAAATCAATGATATTGTTCATGCAAACGAGTAGCAATTTAACCTGCAGTGGATGCTGAAATCTCTTTGACTAAACCTTGCAGTCGCGTTTTTGTATACCAAATTCATCATCAACAGAAATCAGCATCATTTAGTCAAATAAACTGCATGGCTCTCCGTTGCAGAAAACGCTCATGAGGAACGTGCGGTGATGCACACATGTCATGATAATGCAATAGAGCCATTCAACATATAATGCATTTCTAAAACATTGTCTCGCAGTCTGAGTGTGCCTCGGTTATACACAGTGGATGAACACAGAGCTGTCGAATCTAACCCGCTCCCATCAAGTACCCTACAATGCATTCAGATCATGTAATCCCCACCCGGGTATAATCTATTTAGAACGGCTGTATCAGGGCTAATCTCCATGTTGTCGTATCTGGAGCCAATCATAACGAAGGTGAAGCTTTAATACAGACACGGTTTTGAAAAAAAATGGTGTTAAAAACCTACTTGGGTGAGTTCTGTGCCCATAAAGATGAGAAGACCCAGAGTCAGGAGCTTGTTCGCAGGCTGCATCTCTGTCCTCCGGTGA
>NC_044051.1:19520009-19567509 GCF_902167405.1 Gadus morhua | reverse complement strand
TGCAGGGTCTCATCCTTCTGGATCTGGGTGACACTCAGGAGCGGGGGGAATATATCATCCTAATAAGCCCTATATAAAACCCAGGCAATGCCTTCTTTCTCCATCTTTGTTATGGTTGTGATTTATCTGCCTGGTTGCCACGGGCCCCATTGGTTGTCTTTCCTTCATTAAGCGTCACTGAAAGGCATGAAATCAAGAGCTGTTGGCTGGAAAGATACGATGAGAGGATAGGAATGGCATGAAAATGGGTCTGTTTTTTTTCAATTGGGTTGAGGCTTGAGGGTACTTCTGAATGCACACACAGACACACACATTTGACTCATTTTGGAATTGCGATCATTTGGGAGAAATTCCCAAGGTCCCTGGGCATGGCCATAACGGGCTCTTGCAGAACCCCTAGCACTTGGAAGATATCTCTACTTTTATAATATTCTTTTGACGCTTGGAGTTGCAAATGCCAGTGAAGCGCCTGCTAGTGCTAGCCCCGGTGTGACTGTGACAGCTACATCCTTGGATTCTACGCCTTCAGCCAAGCTCCAAACTGAATAGATACCAGAGACGTATTGGACTAATATAATTTTTTAATACACTTTTATATGTGAGCCCTTTGAGATGTTGCATATATCTGAACAAACTCCCCAAAAAGTTCTCAATAACAAATATCATATCTCATGGAGTCCTGGGTCCATATTAAATTAGGATATTGTAATGACTAATGCAATGTCCGGGGGGGGAAACACTTTTTGCAGCGGATGGGGTTAGAGAAGGGGTGGATTTGAAGCAAATACAAATAATGAAGTTAGTAACATCCACTATATCTCTTTCATCTTCCTCCTCCATCTCCTCCTCCTCCCCCTCCTCTTCTGTGTCGCTTCTACTGTCTGGCTAAAGAGACGGATAGCTAGTGTGGGTGTGTGGAGATGGTAACTACTCAACTGGCTGAGCGCAATATCACAGGCATTTTCACCACTCTCTTTCTCACCGGCTAGACAATTCATTCTCTTTAAAGACCTGTCCTTGCCTTGCATTATGCTCGTAAAAACTGTGTCAATGCAGAAGGCTACAAGGACATGGGGCAGATTAAATGTTTTTTACTGTGGAACATAACCACTCATGTTAACATACATGTATGATGTATGTAAATTATGTATAACTTGTATGAACTATGCCCTGTGTACATTATATGACCACACACACACACACAAACACACACACACACACACACACACACACACACACACACACACACACACACACACACACACACACACAATGGCACTCACGTGCACTCATACTCCTCACACACACACACACACACAAACACACACACACACACGCACAGACAAACACACACACACACACACACACACACACACACACACACACACACACACACACACACACACACACACACACACACACACGCACAGACAAACACACACACACACACACACACACACACACACACACACACACACACGGTCACATTGAAACGTAATAGCATGCCGGCTCAGATACAACACCTTTAAGACCTAAATCTTTCAGACTTTTTGTTTTACTTCTTCAGACAACTCATAGATGGCAACACAGCTTGGAGCATTACAATTAAATGAGTTTGCCTGGCTCTATGGATCATAATAACGCCCTTCTCTTCTCGTTTTCTCTCCTCGCGGATCCCCTAGAGCTCTGCTGTCACTAGACGCCAGGGTTTGTGCGAGCCGTGCCATTAAGGCCAGTTAAATGTCATCCAGAAGGACAATAAGCTGTGGATTGTCCACACAGCCTCTTACTCCTCCTCCTCCTCCTCCTCACTGCAGTTCATCCCAGTCCTCAAAAGCCTTGCGTCTAGTCCTTTTGGGAAGAAAGCCTGAGCCTTAATGCAGGGTATATTTTATCCTGAGTCATGGAGGCATTAGCTTTAAATAAACTAATGCAATTTGAAAACCTTATAATTCTTTTGCTTCTTGAACTTGTTCTTTCCATCCTGGTATCAATTGCTTATCACATATTATATTCTCTACTATATTTCAATTTCTTCCATATATATATATATATATATATATATTTATTTATTTGTACTGCATTTATTCGTAATTCTGCTATTCTAATATATATTCATATTCCCTGCTACTTCTGTGCTATGCTCAAGATATACTTTATCAACATACTGTGCCATCATGACGACATCATTGAGGGCAACCTAAAAAAACCAACCTTCCTCCTTGAAGCGAGCTCAGCGGAGGTTTGTAGCGTAAAGATGTCCCACACATAGCCCAACACACGCCGCCTTTGTCGCTCGCTTTCCCACAAGACTGCGGCTCCATCTGTACCTGCGGGGGGGTTCTGCAGCGGTGTAAGAGGGTGGAGCGGGCGCCGGCGGCTGGTTGCTCTGCCGGGACCGCTCCAAGGTCATGGAGGAACGTCAGCAGCACCCCTGCTGCAGTGCTTCTCCAGGGCTGTGTGGACACACAATGCCTGAACACCCAGGTCAGTCAACAGGCTGTGTTCATACACTGTGCATTACCTGCGTGGGGATTTAGCATGTTTGTTATGATTTGACAAACGGTCAGTAAGAATGAGGATAGAAGAGGGGTAGGAATAGTGATGAAAAAATAATGACTTGAAATGTCCCCGTGTTTAAGAATGTATGAGAGTGTGTGAGTGTGGTAGATCTTTAGATTCACATAAAGACCAAAAACAAAAGCAGGGCAGAACCGCTTTGCTAGGAGCAATTACATCTATCTCTCCCTCCACAAAATGGTATTATCAGGTTTTTTTCATGCGTTGCTAGTGTTACATAAGATGCACAAAATGACAAAAATAAAAATTCTTGGCGCAAGGCATTTTCATTATTATAAAATGTCTCAATCACAAAAATTGGCTTGCTAGTAAGGAAGAGAACATTGAATACGTGGATATGTTCCCAATTGAATTGTGTTTCTGTCAACCAATTCCTACATTGGTATAAAGTCGATTTCTCTGTGTAATCCCAATTGTCTTCCAGCCACACATTGTCCCAATAGAGTCCTTTCTCTTTTGGAGCCAAAACCAATGAAATAGTGGAAAAGATAACTATCTTTTTTAAAGCAGCTCATGAAAAAGATATACACTGATATTTCAAGACAAACTGACATTGTGTCAGAATAGGATGTTACCAGCCCGCTACCTGGAGTCAGTTGTACACTACTTACCAAACAATGATCATAGCATTAGCTTAGTTTGGCTGGCTATACCACATCCTAATTTGCAGGACCCCCTCATGAGTGCTATGATTGCTTTAACCCTTCACTTGCTTTATCTCCATTATAACATCCTCTATATTGTGTAACAAGTCCCTTGAGTCAAAGACCTCAAGACTTTCTTTCGTAGTTTTTTTTTACAAATGTTTGGCCCTTGAATTAGTACTCTGTATTGACAAAGCTCAGAGTAAACAAATTGTGTAAAGACCACATAATCAATGAGCTACAATGTGGGGAAACATTTAGCCGATGTGTTCATCAATCCATTCAGGGGAAACATCTGCAAGCCGTATCAGAGTCATTATGACTTGAAGTAATAAAGTTCACTCACTGACAGTCCATCAGGCGTAGCAGGAGTGTGCATTCATGCTGATCACGTGCCCCCAAAGCCCTGGGATGGTACTCTGTTGTTCAGAATCGATAGTTGCTGTTGTTGGTGAGGTTAACCCCCCCCCCCCCCCCCCCCCCCCCCCCCCAAGTATTGGAGAGATCAATGGGTTCACTGGAGCCAGGTGTTTGATCCAATTACACCTGTGTGGCAGTAGGCATCCATCTTGCTGTATTTTCGTGCATGCAGGGAGCATGTGCTGCCTTGCAACCATATATGGAGGCGCTCGAAGCAAAAAGGGGGGGAAAAGAAGGAGAAATGGAGAAAACATTTAATATATATGAAATAGGAGACAAATAATCAGGCAAGATTCAGCAATGTTGTTTTCTTTCTAATCTATAGGCCTATTAGTCACATATTGGTCGTTGTACGAATCAGTATGAGTATGCTAGCTGCAATGTAGCACACTATTGTGGTTGTTGTTGCAGGCTAGCCAACAATGAAATGTTTGAATTGCGACGGTTGAATGGTCTGCATTATAAAAGCATTAGAAAGGAAGTTTCTTGATACAACTATTTCTCCTGCTTTTTTCTGTGCCAAGACTGGCCTAACTCTAGGCACGAATGTGTTTATGGTCTCTTTGTGGCAGTTGTGCTTTTATCAATTCAGAGATAGACGTTTCAGCCAGTGTCTGTCACCAGAAATTAATATTGGTAGATGTTGACACAATGGCAATTATAATAAAACCCAAGCACAGTGTAATAATTATGCAGGGAGACGCCAGAGAAAAAAATAAGGAAAATAAATTAGACTCTGTAGGCGTCAGATCAGTAGATACAATGTTCAAACGTATTTTGTACTTTACAATTATCTGCCAACACTAATTTAAAAGGGAGGTATTCAAATTGAAGAAACTCCGACTTGAGAAATCGTCTGCCTCTTCAGGAAGGCCATTCTAACTTGCTGTGCTTTTTTGCTCATGTATTGCCAATATTGAGAAGTTACATGCGTCTAATAAATATACAAATCACAAGTTCCAAAGAGATTAGAGCTAATAGACAATTATTGCCCGTTCATATGATTTGTTGTTGAAAGGTTTTGGTGTATAACTGCTATTGGCCCACTGTATAAAACGCCCTGTCACTTAGAAGAGCCGCCGTCTCATTATGTCTGTAACTGTGACTTTCGAGGCCATTTAATGGGTTGCATTGGATTGAAAAAAAGAAAAGTAAAAAAAGGATCCTATCCATGGATGAGATTTGTTCTTTTCATTCCCAGCGAGCGACACGTCGTTGGTCCCTTCTGACGGACGTCTGCAGCCGCGCGGATTAGCCGTCTGTGGACAGACCGTCTGCCTGCTGGAGGCGCCGTGTTGATAGATCATCGGCGCGTTAAGAAGCCCGCGACGACGGCACAGATGGATCATTAATATTTATGAATCCAACTGGATGGCGTGTCAGTGACGTGAGCGGCACGCCAATATTTATGTTGTGCCTTCCTGACTCCTCCCGGATTCCTAGGACCTATAGTGGCATCGCACTGGACGACGGATAGAGGACGGACTATTTATAGGCTGGAGTGTATAATGACGATCAATTCCCACTGAAGTCCTGCGTGATCTTCAGGGAAAAGGCTGTAGCAGCGTGCAGAATGGATTGAGTGATCAATTCTGATGTACACACACGCACACACACACACACACACACACACACACACACACACACACACACACACACACACACACACACACACACACACACACACACACACACACACACACACACACACACACACACACACACACAGGTCCTACAGTTATTTTATTTTTATACCATTAATGAATATGGCAGTCCGTACTTTGATCCCTCTAAAGTGAGGACTGGTCAAATTATTAGCAATGAGATTGTAGTGGGTGCCAGAGATTGCAGTGAGTGATTGTTCTAAAAATCAATTTTATAATGCAATTGACACTTTCTTCGTCGTGGAATTCATCATGGGATTGATTCTTTTGGATAGCAATCGTCATGCTAAAAGAGGATTTTGTTCAAGTGTGGTTTTCTCTCCCATCTGATCTTGAAGAAACACAGCAGCCTCTATGTGCATGACATTAACCATCGCTACAGCATGATGCCAGTGTAGTAAGCCTCCCAGCTGGGCCCTTCTCCTGTGGTCCATCCACTAACCAACCTGTCCAACCATCCTTTAACCAACCATTCCACCCATCCATTAACCAACCTATTCACCCATCCACTAACCAACCTATCCACCCATCCCTTAACCAACCTATCCACCCATCCCTTAACCAACCTTTCCACCCATCCATTAACCAACCTAGCCACCCATCCCTTAACCAACCTATCCACCCATCCCTTAACCAACCTTTCCACCCATCCATTAACCAACCTATCAACCAACCTATTAACCAACACGACCCCAGATGAAGGTCTTCAATTTAGCATGACCCAAACTAAATCAGAATCCTAATAATAGTATTAGGAACAAAGCTTCTTGTGCCATACACACATCTTTGATTTGACTATTAATGGGGCTTAAAGCGGTCTTGGAGGACAGACACAGGACAGTCCTGAGACCATTTCCCATCCAAGGTCCTCCTGTTGTTTGGTTCCCCAGCAACCTTCCCGTCCAGGGCCTATGGGCCCCCTCCCGTTGGACCTTACCGTGGCAACCGACAACTGATTCAAGGAATTGGTCAGAAATCTCTGTGATCTTTGTCTTACATTTGATCTTCCTGCCCAGAAAAATGAATTGCAGGCTAAAGTTTGCTAAAGATGGTGATTATCCTCTGTATTCTCCATGTCGGCATTCCGTATTCCCAATTAGACGGGGGATTAGACAGTGGGGATAATGTCTGGTAAAACTGGCGCCTGCCCGGGTGCGCTTTTATTAGTTTGGCTTATCCCCCCATCGTCATGCGGTGGGGGGACAGATTTAAGTATTAATGGATTAACAGGCCCCCTGGTAAATCACACAAGTTATATGACATGAATTGCCGATGTGAGCATGGAATGCAAACGTATTCTACGTATTCTAAGTGGCATTATCGTTCCCAGCATATTCCAGCGTTTGGCGGATTATTCGATTAGTCTTATGACTAACATTTGGGCCGAGGCGCTGGCACATAGTAGGTATGTGTTTTTTTTACACTATTAAAATTTCTCTCCCTCTCTTGGGAGAGAAAATTCATGTAACCTCCATGACTGTCAGCAGACAGCGCAAGTGTGTAAGTAGGTCATTAAGAGTCATGGTGTAATCAATTTAATGCCCCCACTCCCCCCCACTGCCACCCATTAAGACCGGCTCTGCAGAACCAAACCCCTCGCCAGGCCCCTGAACGTCTTGGACCCCGGTTTGAGACCCCCGGTTGAGGGTCCCTGTCTGACCCAACGTGACCAACCTGACCTAACTTAAGTCTACTAAACTAAGTTACCTGATCCGTTTCAGGCAGTCTTTTATCTGCGTGGAACATGAAGGACAAACTAAAATAGTTATTTCCATCACTGGATCTTACTAAAATATTGTTATTAGGATTGACTGGCTAACATTGATCCTAGATTATATTTAATTGGCATTGGGATGTTAGCAGAATACCTGATTATTCCCTTACTTATAGCGAGTGCAACATGTTTGCTAAACTTGGAAATGTCCAAGCACTTTTATTTAGGCCTCATTTGAACTGTTAGGGGGCTGATAGTTGGAATCAAAACATCATCTGGCATGAATAACTTGCCCCGAGAACTGGATCAATGTCAAATGGCAAACATCTTCATCAAAGCACTAATATACTGTACAATTATGTTATAATAAAGTAAGTCACCTGAATCAATTATGAGCCTGAATAATTTGAGGTCCTCTTTGACATTTATCTGGTCCCAAGCATCTTTCTATTGGCAAGCACTCACACTGCAAATTATCTGATCTATTTAAAGCATTCCAGAGCACACACTGATTTCTGTTTTGCCACCTTTAGGGACGTCATGAGAAGGTTCTGCCAAGCCAAAGATTCTGTGTTCAAATCCCAAAGTGCAAAGTCTACCTGGAGGCTCCCTGAGTAAGACGTAATCACTCCTACCTGCTCATGAAGACATTTAAATGGATCCAGTGTAAGCGACTTTGGATATATATGTCTGCTAAATGATTTAAAGCTAGAGTAGGCAATTTGGAGAAACTGCCAGAGTAAGCTAGATTTTGTAAGCATCCACCCGGACAAATCCCACCACTCCCTTCCAGCCTCCTTTTGACGCTAGCATGTTAGCTTTAGCAGTAGGTCTGCTCAGCCTTGTGGAAGACTCTGGTCATTAGCAATGGGTGCACTGGCAGAGTGTGTACACAGGTAGCCGGGGAGGTGAGTAGAAAATTGGCAGTTGGGCCATTAAACAGTTTCATTCTGGACCAATAAAATGTTTGGACGGGCATTTCAAAGGCCTGCGACAGACACCAAATAATTTAATTTTCTTTGTCAGAGCAATTGATTGATTTATTGATTGCTGTCACGGATATGACAGAAAATTCTTCTTAATTGCCTATCCTACCTTTAATAACATCAAGCACAGTTAGCTTGCAGAGGTATTTCTTCATGCAGCTAGGAGCTATAGTCTAACTTGAATAACATCAATTGCAGTAAGCTTCCTAAGTGATTTCTCCATGCAGGCAGGAGCATTGTAAGGGGTTCCCATTCGTCCAATCAGATTTTTCCCTCATAATACTATGTGTCCGTTGCTCCCTTTAATGAATAAACCTCTTTTCCAACAAACTGTAACACTAGGCAAAATCACATCGGCCCCTTCCCATTTCTCCTCCGACATCCAATTTTCTCTGCCGGTAACCCTAGGGTGTTGGACTGCCACCCCGCTAATTCCCCCAGAGCTGCGGAAACCACTTCTCCTCAATGTCCTCCTATTGACTTTGGTCTCAATGCCTCTGCTATAACAACGCGTCAAATAAAATATTAATTTGGTCGGGGAGATGTGAAAACAACAATAACAGGAGAACGTTGTAAGCGGGAGGGGAGGGGAAATTTTCTGTAAAACTGTTATTCCAAATGGAGAGCAGACTGTGGGAACAACAGCGGGGGTGCAGACAGAAATAAACCTCTGGAGATGGACGATCCCTGGCCGAATTCATCTTACTGTGATTGTGACTGTGTGTGTGAAGTGAAATCCTGGCCACGTGAGCTTTTACTTGAATGATCACATTTTTCACGTACAAGCGCACAAACACACACGGACAAAAAACACACAGACTAAGGAGCAGGTAATAGCAGTTTGGCATCCCAATCGTCAAAGATGCCCACAGATAGCGTGCAGAGATTGGAGATTGAACCAGGTACCTTTAGCTCCTGCCCTCCTTATACCCGACACAGGACCCTGCTCTGCTGAACTGTAAGAAACAGCCCTGTGCATGGTGACGGCGCTGCACATCAGAGGGCGGGGGATCAAGCCTGGGCGTTGTGGATTCCACGGATGTCGGCAGCGAGGTGCCCCGTGGACGCTTGAACCCCACGTAATCCCCCATCGTCAGCACTTCTAACCCTGGCGAAGGGCCGGAGCCCCACAGCCACCGCTGCTGATGTGCCTGCCATAATGATCTCTCTCTCTCTCTCTCTCTCTCTCTCTCTCTCTCTCTCTCTCTCTCTCTCTCTCTCTCTCTCTCTCTCTCTCGACTTTACCGCAGAGCTCCACTTCATCAAAGCCCAGCTAATCAGAATGCCTTCCCTTGAGGGCGCGCGTTGGAAAGTGCTATGTATGGACTAACTATGGATCAGCAAAAAAAGTAAACCAGAGATTTAGTTCCCCTACATGGGAGGATACACCCTGCATTGGTGAATTTGTTCTGGAGTTCAAGGTCTCCACATGTCAATGAGACAAACAACCCAACTATGTAGTTTGGGAGTGACATGTGATGTGTATGGTTAGCTGGTTGTTAAAGGTCAACTGCATGTCCGTCCGTTCGTTTATCTTTTGATTCCCGCCAATCATGCGGCTTTGTGCAATTAGCATTTGCGCCAGACCAGGCAGACTTCTTTCCGATTGGTTCTCCCGGTCCCTGCTGCGTGCTGCCTCCCCAGTGCGTCTCGAGCCACACTTCTCATTCAAATCGGACCGTCCTCACGCTCGTGCTCATCCTGTTGCATAACATTAGATATCACACCCCAAACAGGCGGTTGCTACATTAGGATCAGCGAAACCACATTAGTAGGTGATTAGCGGGGCTGAGGGAGAGGAGGGTGGGTGGGTGGGAGGTCAATTGTCGCCAGAGAGGGTTTTTATGACTTTCTGATTGCGATGTGCACTGCTGTCGCCCGCACCCGCACGCCAACGCACACCTGTGCACGCAGGCCCGAACAGAAGGAGCGCGCCCACGCGTTAGTCATTAAGTCGTGGAAGAGTCCTCCTCGAGACACCTGAGCAGAATGACTCCCACAACAGCACATGGTGAGGAGGAGGAGGAGGAGGAGGAGGAGGTGGAAAAGGCAGGGTGTTATTGGATGGGAGGCACGCAGGAAAACATCTGGCTCTGGGTGACAGTTTGTGACAAATGCGCTGCAGACTGGATTCCTAATTTTATGTTCAACGCAGTAATTGCTTAAGGAAAAGCATACGCTTGTGAAGCATTTTTCTCCTTAGCCTATAAACAACTGAAATGCCGGAGTATCTGTGTTTGTGCGTGTGTGTGTGTGTGTGTGTGTGTGTGTGTGTGTGTGTGTGTGTGTGTGTGTGTGTGTGTGTGTGTGTGTGTGTGTGTGTGTGTGTGTGTGTGTGTGTGTGTGTGTGTGTGTGTGTGTGTGTGTGTGCTTATGCATGCGCATGCGTGGGTTTGTGCGTGTAATTGAACAATAAATCAATGGAAGAATGGAGTGGAAAATATCTTCATGATTTATACATATTGGTTTATGAGTGAGCAGGGGAGTTGAAGAGAGAGAGAGAGAGCGAATGAAAGAAATGTTAAATTAAGAAAGATGAAAAAGATGAAAGAAACAAAGATGGAAAAAATGGAAATAACAAAAGCGAAGGAAACAAAGAAGGAAAGATGGAAATAAGCCAGCAAGAAAGAAAGATACAAAATTAGATGGAATAAAGCAAAGATATCGAAACCAAAAGCAACCCAGACTGACTACAGCCAGTTTGGTTGGTCCCGTTTCCTTCCCCATCACAGTTTGATTCCCCTGCCTGCTGATGTACGGCCAGGTAAATCCTGGCTGAAGTCTACTTTGTAATGTGCTAAACCAAGTGGGGAACATTAAAGATGGATCACCTCACCCTATTAGATCTGCTAGGCTATATGATGATGAAACATCTCCCTTTAAATGTTAACCCACTAGGTATTTTCTCGTTTTCTTCTTTGCATAGCCCAACTGTCAGTTTAGCTAATGGCCAATGACAACATGTCAAAATACACGCCAAGGAGAGAAACCCTTTAACTCTGAGCTGTTTGATCCAATCAGCAATGATCAGAGCTGTGTGGGGTGGCAGGAAACACTGCTATAGGCTATATTGGACACATTTTTAATGCCCGTCAATCAATCGGGTCTTTGTCCACACAGTATATACTCATGACACCAACCTTGGTTCAGATTGCATTTCCCTGTTCATTAGGCCTATATGAGTGCTGCAGCATATGTGCTAAATTAAAGCTGCCGATTTTAGGGCTGTATGATTAGAAAGCCGAACAGAGCAGAAGAGAGGCAGGTTTTGATGCTGAACAATCTAAAAAAACATATCTTCCCTCTCTGCTCCCTCACTCCCTATGTTTATCTTCCATTGAGAGGTGTTTCCATTTCATGACCCGGATTGACATTGAAGAAATGCTCAGATTGGTCAGAAACAAGACGGGAATGGTCTAAAATCAAAGTGTCACAGACAGAGGCAGGCAGGGTCTACTCCAAACAGAGAGATTCTCACTGCGTATTCCACTCACTAATGGCTGACAGATGGCAATGCTATTTCTAACAAATGACACTCCAAAAACAGCTCCTAGATCCTACCTAGAACACCTTAAAATAGAAAGATATAATTATAAGTATTATAAATTGTTATACTTATGAAAGTACTACACCACATCACAACACATGATACCAATACTGAACTGCACATCCCTTTTGTAAAATCGAATGGAAGTCTAACCCTAAATTTCAGTGTTTGAAGGAGGCTCGAATCAATAGCAAGGGGTCGGTTGAAAACACTGCACAAGCCGTCCATCAGTTTGAAGGGCTGTTTGGATCACAGGGACATGCCCTGAGGAAGGGGTCAAGGCGAGTTGAAAAAACCAACAACACAATCTGTAGCTGTTAGTGACATCAGGACACGGACAAGCTATGACGAAACCTTTGAAAAGAAACCGTGACATCAAACGAGAGTGTTTGTTTGTGTGAGTGCAGCAGAACAGAAGCTACTCAATGGAAGACACCACATTGCATTCAAATTCCAATATCCATTATTTCTAATATTATTTTAACATATACTTTGGTGTCATCCTCTTGTGTTTAATTAAAACATGTGAAACTTGTGTAACAACTTGACCCAAAGGTTGGAGGACAAAAGGTTCCCCACACAACTGATCAAACCTCAGTTCGCCATTTATTTCAGGATAATTAACTAGTAAAATCATATGTGTGTAGTGATGTCTGTAGTATCAGAGGGTGGATCTCTGAATGGAATGGCAGTGTGGGTGGATGTTGCATACATAACAAGCCTAAAGCATTTCACAAACCATAGTTGGGTGCATGAGCAAGCAACAGCGAGGACAAAGTGTCCAATGCCATCATAATCCGACTCCAAAGCCATAGATCGAGTGGCTTGTCGACTGTGTTTAAATAGCAGAGTAGCCATCATTCAACAAGCGTGGCCCAATTAAGTTAATAATGGCTGGGCAAACTTCTGTGACCTCCAGGCCACGAGATGTCGCCAGGGTGGCCGTCACACTTGAGAGGTTGGCTAGGTTGAGTCATATGGTAAAAAATGATAAGCATATTCATAATTATATTCATACATAATAGGGCTTGTACATCACAATAGATCATGGAATGTTTTGCGATACTTCGCCATTTTGATTGTAGTTATTTACAATCCTTAATAAATGTAATTATCCCTTAACCCATGCTCATCCAAACATAGATTTTCAATGTCTTTTTTCAAACACAAGTCACCACATGATGAAAAATGATTTCATGATGAATTACTCAATAATGATCCAAACATCATTTCTACCAATAACATCCCTATGCTCTTATACTTCCAAAAAGGAGGCGGTCATCGCAATGGGATGTCACAATTTACAAGCCCTATACAGCATATTAAGCGTTTCAATTCATTTGAAATAAAATCGCTTGTTAAACACAACATTCAGGGAGTAAACAGTAGTGAATCGGGATAACCTCCCTTCAGATCTATCCAATCTTCAAGGTGCAGAGAGTAAAACACATAAAAAGAATTAAACAGTATGCAACAGAGCATAAATCATGTTGGACTGTTAATAGCTATCAGATTGGATCTTTAACATTTGAGCCTTTTGCCCTAGGCTCCGTTTCTGTCCCTGTTTGAGAAGCCCTTTATAAGGCCACCTTACCGGGCTGAAGATATTAAACCATCTCACTGTATTTAAACATTTCATTCTCAATACCCTTATTACGTCTTGATCTCAACCCTTGCCGAAGACACTGCAATACAACTTTTAACCACCCTTAATAGGGGTTTTAAATACTGCTAGCGCTCACACAAACCCTTCTTGTATAAAACCTTGTGTGTTAAAGGTCAGCTTTAATTTGGCCCTATGCTTCAGCATTTTATTTGTTGGATGTTACAATCTCAGCAGCTGTTGAACACACACACTGATGGATAGAGATATTGAGAGCTAGAGCGCTAGAGAGAGAGAGAGAGAGAGAGAGAGAGAGAGAGAGAGAGAGAGAGAGAGAGAGAGAGAGACAGAGACAGAGACAGAGACAGAGACAGAGACAGAGACAGAGACAGAGAAAGAGATAGAGAGAGTGAGCAGGATAGAGAGCTAGATAGATGGACTAGTACTAGTAGATCATAAGCATGTTGATGGATTAATTGATTAACTGAAATGATTGATCGATTATGTTTTTGGTTGATTGTTTTGATCGATTACCTCATTAATAATACAAAGTTTCACATCGCTCTTGTTAATATGGCAGATGTATTCACCTGGTGTTGTTCATGATGAACTGCACCCAGATAGAAGATGTCTGGCAGCACTAATGAGCACTGGTACCAGTGCTGTGGTTCTGGTGCCAGACGACCCCTTCCTCTAGAGTGGGGGAAGGGAGGGTTCATAGGGCAGGCAGGGACCATCAAAGCTCTCTCTCTCTCTGTCCCTCTCTTTCCTTCTCTCTCTCCATCCCCCTCTCTCCCTCTCTCTCCACCTCTCCCTCCCTCGCTCTCTCACCCGCTCTCTCTCTATTTCTTTCTCTCGCCCTTTCTCCCTCTCCCTCCCTCTCTCTCCACATCTTCATCTCCCTCTCTCGCTCTCTCTCCCCCCTCCTTCTTTCCCTCCCTCTCTCTCTCCATCTCTCTCTCTCACCTCTCACTGGGATTCCTAAAATAAACCCCACACCAGCTCCTGTGTGTGATGAAAAGGGAAAGTAGAATTCCCATGTAATGCCATATGTTTCCTCCGGCTGGCTGAGATGAGCAACATGGGCAACATGAGCTTAGACAAGCGTTGTTATCTGGTTGTGGAATCTTTGCTGAGAGAGGCTAATAAGTCATGGTGCTTAGGGTAAATTAGTAGCGTAGTATAAAATAATATATTTTTATTGGATAATTCTCAAAAAAATGTACTCATAACAATTGCATATTCTTCATTGCACGCACAAACACATTATTGTCATCAATTGAAGGTTCAGGGGTGAGTTCCAGATTTTCCTAAGCATGTGGTCGCTGGGACTCCTATGTTCTTCAGGAAGAAGAAAAGTATCTGTGAAAGACAGATTATCTCCTGACAATACCCAGGAAGACACAACACCCAACTGCTGCTCAAACGTTCTGCGCATGATTATTTTATTTACTCTCCTCTTTCTTCATCTGAAGTGTTTTTTGAATAGGGACCAAACTCATGCGTTATTCACCAGGAGCATCTACTGGGAAACAGTCACCGGCTGTGTGGAGAGGATTTACACATCAAACATATCCCTTACCTCCCCCAAACTCCCTCCCGCTAGCTCCATCATTCCTACCATCCGCAGAGAGTCTGTTCACATTTCTGTCCTCTCCCTACTTGCTTTTTTTGCACTTTCACCATGTGTAACAATTGAGAAAGTGTAGCAATGCACATGCTACACGCCCCCTAGGTGGCTTTCTGGGCCTGTCCATAACCAAGGCCGCAGGGCAGTGTTGTGGGGAGCCGGTTTATTGTAAGGTTTGCAGACGTCGATGCATGACCCTGGTGCTCCATGCTGCCATGCAGGAGAGCTCTCCCTGAGCGTGTAGTGATGGCTTGGCCAACCTGTGGTGGGCAGCTGTGAGGCCTCACCCAGCCCCATAGTCGAATCAGTCTGCCTCGGGCCAGATGAGGCTGCTTCAACCAGCCAGCATCCACACACACTGCACACAGAATTTTCTCAAACTCTCCAAAGCAAGATGCTAAACAATGTATGAAATGGCATTTAAATAATTTGTTAATAATATATGTGAGATGGGCAGTCAAGATTACACTTGATAATCACCTTTGGGGGGGGATTGGGCTAAGGCACTATAAATATTACAGACTGCATAACATCAATATAGAGAGAGAGAAAAAAGGAAAAACATATATGCAGACCCAGTATATGCTGATGGTGGTGAGTTGCAAGCCCAGTGTGCAAACCATGGGGGTTGAATCCCAATCATAATTTAAATGAGAAAGCAGTGTTTTTTTTTATATAGTAAGCCTTTGCTCTCTCTGCGCTCTTTCTCTACATGTATCACAGGGGGATATATGACTATGAATGTCTTGATATGACATCGGAGCACTTTCTCAGTTTTCCCCCACTTGCTCATCTGATCCGTAAGTAGGTCAGTAGTGCATCCATGCTGAACATGGGACCTGTTGCCCTGAGGCCCATATAATGGAGGCATTCAGACATTCAGACATCGACAGAGAGAAAACCCAACATGTATTTTGACCTAAATCCTAAATTCTCTCTCAGAACACACATACATACCTCGATTCACATCTAAACATAAACGGATAACAGAACATTCTAGGATTGATATGGCCGTTATGATATAAAGGACCTGCAAATTGTCAGGCCCACATCAGGCCCTAGAACGTTGTACACTGATTAGTCTACCCGATTACTTTGAATATTGTTCTACTGGGAACCTTATGTAATCATTTAATTTAACAACAGTTCTCCTTATTTGACCTCTTTGAAGTGGTACAGATAATTATTATAAGAACAACTAATTTGGTCAGACAGAATAATATCTCTTCCTATCTCTCCTAAGCTGGCTGCTTTTAATGTGCTGTTTGGAGTAATTGTTACATATTTAGATCTAGTTGTTGGATAAGAGATCTAAACCAAAATAGGGAAAAATAATAAACAATCAAACCGACCAATACTCAATAAATAGCCCCAACCCTAACACTTTACAGTTGAAAGGGTTCTTAAGTAGAAGTATTCAAGGTAACCAAAGAAAATCTGTAGCTTCATGCCTGTCTTTTTTTTCATCACTTACTGTCCAGCGGCTCAGTAAGAAAATGGCTTAAACCAAATTCATAAAACTCGGATCCAAACTGCTGATGACACTTCCTGCTAAATAAACTGCCTCGTTAATATACTCATCCACATGTTTTTCTTCACATGTTACCTGGGTTCAAATCATAGCAATTAAAATGTCAATTCTCCTCTGTCCCATGTCCTTGTACACACTGAATGGAACAATTACACTGGCACACAGCAAGCAAACCAATTGCAGAGCACACACAAAGGGATTTCATTCAATTCAGCCCATCAACGCGTCGCCCGGTGTCTGTGTTCAACAGTTGGTAATTAAAACAGACCTTACCTTCAAAACCCTGTGAGGGGTTCACCGTCATCCTCTTCTCCATTCACCTTATTTTGTTATTGTCCAAAGCCAGTCCTAAACACAAGCCACCCAGAGGGGGTCAACATGAAAAATAAAATTAGCCTTTTATTTTCACTGGATTTTTGATAATAGCACTCTGTGGGACGTTATTATAGGTCAAATAAATCCCAGCTCATGAATATGCTAATGTTTGTAACGTTCAAGCTGTAATGAAATTAAAATCCTAGGGACAATAAAATGTGACTTTTCGGTGCGCATGTAAGGAGTGGGCCTCTTACACGTACACTATGGTGTCATTTAACATTTATTATTTATTTTAAATAATACAATAAATATTCTCCAAATGAACATTGGTGTTTGCAGAGAGTTACAATATCAGCATTCTCTCTCCACTTCACAATCGCTGGACATGACCTTTCAACTCATCTCTGGCAATGAAAAACGGTTGGTTTTCTGACCAATGAAAACCTTGGATGTAGATCATGTCATACATATATATCTACAGATCTATATATATATTTATATATAGATCTATATATATATATATATATTTAACAACAACAAGAGAAAGAACTTTACAATTTCATGCATACAGATAGGTTTTAATGCTTCAAAAGACATACAAGAGTGGATGGCCACAGTAAACTTGAATTTATTGATAATAAAAACCAATATATCTTCTATCCTCTTTTCCTTTACACAGGTTTGACAAAACTGTGAAAAACAAACAAACAATCAACGGACAAACAAAAAAAAAGAAGAAATTAAAACAACAAAAAAGTGGCAGCATCATTGCTGGTTTCGTAAATGTACAAAATTGTTTATTCTTCTTATTGAGAGAATCTTTTTAGAGATGTGTAAAATTTGGCATATTTCATCAAAATGAAAGAAATGGTCTACAAGAGTATTGAGTAATCTTAAAAGAAATGGTTCAAGTCACATATGTTAAGGTATGAAAAAATAGAGCAACAAATCAAATGCAAACTACATAAAAGCTGGTAAAGGTTCTGTGGTCGGCAGGTACTAGTGGTCACAAGCGTTACAGAGTGCATAGTTTAAAGGAAGATAATAAAACCAGAATAAGGGCAGAACAAAGTAGACCAAATAAGCATGAAAAGAAGTACAGACACAAGCCTTCTGTCTGGCCACTCTGGATGCTGTTTGTACGTTAAACATAATGTATGCCTTGCAGCAAGATAGATCTTAACATAAAATGATGCGAAGAGCGTTTCCCCCCCGAGCTGCTTCCTAAACAACACGGTTTTCGACTATCATTGGTACGTAAAGCTTTTGTAAAAACACAAAACAGCCAAAAACAACAACAAATCTTTGGTGGAGGCGTTGAGGGTTGGTCAACAAACATTACCATGGCTACGTGCATTGGACACTGGGATAACATCATTTGGCCCTGTCACAATAGAATAGAAACCCGCCTCTCAACACAAGCAACAACACGGAGCTGTTTGATGTGCTTCACATGATCTTTAAGGCACCCCTTAACACGATGACAAGAAAGGTAGAATCCCTTGTCCTGGACCAATCATATGCAAAGCAGGTTGTGCCGTTTGAGAAGATTGAGGGTTTTTGATGTGCATGTGTGGTCCACCGAAGACAATCAATTTATCAATTAGCGTAGAAAGCGTGTGCCATGTGTGAGCCCCTGAACATAAATATCGACGCAGCGGAGATCTTCCTGGGTGTCAAGGTCAAAGGTCAAGAGACGATGGCGGAGGGAGCGACACCACTGTGTCTTTCATACAAACAACACAAACTAGAAAAATACATAGCACCACAGAAGAGAGGAAATAGCACCTAAGTTTTTGATTCTTTGTGTTTCCATTAAAATGTGACATTGTTTCCCATTGCATAGCTGGTAAGTATATGAGGAAGTAGAAAATAAAAGTAGCAACTGTTAACTTAATAGAGATCTCTTATTGCCATGTTTTTTTTGTTTAAAGCGGCCGCTAGAGGAATGTTTTGCCCTATGCAGATCAACTGAAATCAACTGTCACATAATATCACAAAGCTTGTTTTTCGTCTTTTATTTTCCATTCTGCTCTTAAATTACAACAAGGCGTGCTCCACATCTGCAATAATACACCATTTTCCATCTCAGTTTTCAATTTACAGGTCGAATATCTTTAAGTAGATTTATTATCAGAAATTTAGATGTATTCCAATAGCCATCGTCCCCTACCCCCCAACGAAGATGGTCACATGCATGCTTTGAACCCAGAACCAATAAACATCAACAGGAAAGAAAAAAATATACAGAATGTACTTACAACATAAAAATTATTTTATATATATTTATATATTTATATATAAGCTCCATTCGTGAGAATGGGAAGACAATTATGCACAAACAAAGCTCCCAAAGTGAATGATGAGACAATCCAAACAAAAGGAAGAGAAAGAGAAAGAAGAGATTAGGAGAAAACACAAAAGTTCAAAAAGTAAAATCAAGAAAGTCAAGCCAAATTAGATAAGAGTTTATCGCCAATACTGCAGCCTTCTGAGCGGGCCGCCGTTTTGAGGGGCGCCTTTCACCTTTCGGTGGCATGAAGTGGGCTTTCGGTTTGGCCGTGCGTGCATGTGGGCAGGGGGGGACGAGGTTGGTGGGATTCATCCAGTTTCAAAACGTGCATGTGATGGAGAACAAAGGCACCGAGAGGATTCAAGGTCGATATTTTACTAAATCTCCTCCTATAAAGATTTGTCGTTATCCTCGTGTACATTTTTGTTGCGCTCGCTTTTGGGGAAAAAAGTTGCCGTTTTTTTTACAAATATAAATTGTCCTGTTACTTTCAATGATTTTGTTAAAAAACAAAAATATGCTTTTTCTTCCCTCCTCCACTTGTTCAGTAAAGTCTTAGCCCATGAAACAGACGGGGCCGACCTCGAAGCCGAACTTCTGAGCTGACCCGCCAAAGTCGTTGAACATGATGTCAACAAATGGCACCTGTTCCACCTTTGGTGTGTTGATCTCAAGTATTGTCTTTTCGTAGCCCTTTTTCAGCTGTGGGGAAGAAGGACAGTAGAGAAAATGTTTTTATTAAATTGGAGTTACTACAAAAAGATTCAAACACTGTGTGTTGTGTTGATATATAAATCAGAAAGACAAGATTAGTCAAATGCTTATTATATTTTTCAGATTATTGGTGGAACATTTGTATACAACCCATAAGACCAAACCGCGACTTCAAAGAGAAAGCGTTGTTGTTCCACTCACCGCACAGCCGTCCACGATGGCCCGGATGTAGGGGTTGTTGTCGTAGGACATCTCCTCATCGTTGGAGCCAAGGAAGCGGATGGCCTTGTCGTAGTTGTCCGCGCCCTGGTCGTGCCAGGCCACCGACTGGAAGCAGTTGTAGGTCATGTTCTGCCGGGCGGCGGCGCTCAGCAGCCGCAGGAAGGTCATCTGGACCACGCCCACAGGGTTGCCCTCCGCGTCCACGTAGGACAGCTACGGGGAAGACACCAAGAGGAAGACCCGATGAGTCCGGCACTATGAGGCACGGCGGTCCATAAGGACGGTTGTCGCAAAAACTCAACTTTCTTTTTGTCTAAAATATTATCGCATTTGGCTAACTAGTTCTTAGGCCCTGATCAGAGGTGATTATGAACTAATTAGCGACAAGAGTTTGTAAACTGAAAACTCGGGAAAGGACAGTATATCTCGCTGATCTTACAGTCAATAGATAAATCCCAACAGAGCCCCAGAGATACAAGAAATCTGAGGCTCTATTGTCTCCCAGTATGAGAAACGGCTCCTTCGGCGGTGTGACAATAAAGTACATCGGAAGTTCGTACCACCTCTTGTACTAGTAGAAAATACTTGAATAAATTCACCTAATGTCTTTGATGTTTAAACTATGATACCAATTAGAAACCTGTAAGCACATCCAAATATTTAGTGTATTTGGCACCACCTCGGTCCGAAAAATAGCACAACCGCGTTCCTAAAATCTAAAATGACTTTGTATAATTCTCTATTTGCTGCAGGGACTCCTGGAATCGCTGAGTCCGTGTTATCCGATACCAACCAGGAGGAATCCAGAAGCTCCGCAGGCCCATCTTCTTCTGGGAGGCACACAGGACTCACTAGCCGTGGTGCACATGCAAAGCATCCATGCCATGCAGCTGAGCAGAGACCCCGCTTCCAGGAAATCTCCCTCAGTATCCCAGGGGAGGCTTGTGTACCCTGGAGGCACTTGCCTCAAGCCTCCGGTTCCACCGCCCCCCCGCATGCACACACACCCACTCGCATACAAATCACACTTCAAAATCGGATTGTGACAAAACTTTTTTCAACTTTTCTTTCCCCCCCAAGTCTTGGGGGTCTTGAGGCCAATTCCTTTTCTTTCATAAATACCGACTTACATTCTGATTGACAACCTTAGAAAACCGGGATGGGAATCCGATTTTTTGTTGTCACCAGAACCATCGCATCGCATCGATGCAAACCATCGCCATGGCAACTTTACCTCTTGATCATCACAGCCGTATGTCACCAGCAGCCGAGTTCCCAGAAGCTCTTCAGCGGTGACGGAGAGCCTGACCTTCCTGCCTCTCTAGCCCACTCCCACAGAATGTGTGAGTGGTGTGTGACTGTGTGTGTGAGGGTGTGTACGATGTACGTGTGAGTGGTACTATCTGCCAGAACTGTCTGATCCCCCCCCCCAATTTGGGAATCCGTTTTCAAAAGGCTTTTAAATATAGAGCCGATCAGCTCACCGCTAGCCTGTGATGTTTGAGTGCCGTCTGGTGAAACGGCGACAAAGGCAAGTCAGAGGCTCTCCGTCACATCCAGGCAATGCTCTCATAACACTCGGGAGGAAAGAGACTTGACATTTAAAAACACACCTACCCCTTTTCTGGAGCGAATGTTCAAAGACGTCAAGCCGGCAATAACAATAATAAAAATGTTGTTGTGCTTCCGTGTCGGAGAGCATCCCCCTTTTATCCGCCTCAGGACTGTGTGAGTGCAGCGTGCTCTTCAGCACTGCTCCGCAAGCATCATCCACATGCAAGTTGTCCCCCGCACGACATCCACACTCATACCTTCACCCCCCACATTCTCTGGTTAGGGTCGTCATCCGACAAAACACCAAAAGCATGCAGGGCCTGGAGCCCATGGAGGTCTAGCTGGAGTCAGCCAGGCCTCCAGGGCGGTCGGGCCACGGGCCACTTACCATAGTACCGCGCTTGTAGCGACTAAACCAAGAGCCCGGCGTGTCCTTGGGCCATTTTGCCATTTTGCTCTGCAACAAATACGACGAGAGACGTTCAGGGCAGGGGAGGGGACTGGGGACAGGGGGAAATCCGGCTTACCAGTTTCCCACGTTTGTATTCACTGAACCAGGACCCAGCGACCTCCTTGGCCCAGGACGTAAGTCTAGTCTGAGAACATGATGCAACGGGGTAGGAAGAGGAAGGCACAAGAACAGCAGTGTTAACGGGGAGGATGACTCACACCAACGCACGCGCACACAGATGCACCGTCACCAAACGTACCTAGGCATGGAACACACGGCCACACATACCTTACACATACACACACATATATATGCACACACAGACATAAATGCACAAACACACTCACATATAATGTACTCACAAATACACACACACATAGCTACATTATGCACATACCTTCACCTAGACTTGTGAAGAGACACAAACAACCACACACACAGACACAGACACACACACACGCACGCGCAAACTTTTTCACAGCTCACTCCTGTCCTTTGAAGGATCTTCGGGACCTGAAAGAGTGAGGCGGCGGGCTGTGTGTGAGGCCAGATCTTAAGAAGGTCATTACGCCACTTTGTACTGGATAAACATTAGCCTGGGGAGAACGGCAGCTAAAAGATGTATGAGAGCAGAGTGAATAATGAAGGGACGATCGTTTTGCATCGGGCTCTTCCTGCTGTGGTTAATAATGGATAGGGGCTTGGCGCCTCTGCTCTTTCTGTTCCATTTAACACATTTTACAAGGTGTGGGACGGTGGTTCAGCACGCCACAACATTAACAGCTTAAGCCGGGACGACTGGCCAATTCCCAGAAGGTTTCCAATGAGGAATTTAACGAGACTCAGGAAAGCCAGGGACTGCTTCACGCTGGTGGGAAACATACACATTAGACACATGCTGTTTGGAAGGTTACCTCGGTAGACCCAGGATTCAACACAACCAGCCACACAGGCGGGGTATGCATTCCTAATGTACAAATCCAAAATATAGAAATGTGTTCATAAATATAGTGTGCGTGTGTGTGCATGTGTTTGTGTGCGTGTATGTGTGAGTGTGTGTGTTTGTGGTGTGTGATTTCTGCTCTCTGCAGTGCATTAAAAATGGATGGGGTGGATACGAGCAGAAAGCAACAGGCTCTGTGCATGCCTTGATTTGCTTCCGAGTGCGTCGGCGTAATTACCGGGTGTCGTTTGAGCCGCGCGCGGCGCAGGCTTTCATTTCGGCTCCGTGTATGCCTTCAAACGAACGCCTCGCGCCCCGCCCACCCGCACTCCCCATCCCGGTCCCTGGCGCTCTTTTGGCTATAAAAGGTCTGCTCTGTGCTCCTCTCAGCACACCCCTGCTCCTCTGGGCCTTGGCGTTGGGGGCGAGATCGCTAAAAATGGCAGCAGAACCAGCCTCTATCACGTCATGAACAATGTCTCAAATACTCAACGACCAGGCTCGGATCGGGAGTGGCTTCATTACCTCTTCGCCTTCCCTCCCTCCCATGCCCTGCCCCCGCCCCGGGTGTAACAAACCCGGGCCGTTCCCCTGCTGGCGGTCCCCTTGCCTGTGGTTTTGAACGGCGGGATAAATTTAGGGGGCCCCTCTCGACGCTTCACCTGTAGGACGGCAGGAGACGACGCAAAGGAGGAGAGTATTCTAGTCGAGGCTTCATGTGTGTGTGTGTGTGTGTCTGTGTCGATGTGTCTGTGTGTGTGCCCGTGTGTTCAGCCTGTGGCTAATGGTACTTTAAATACACAACGGGGCTCAGACGTGTTGGCTAAGTGACAGGAGCCCTCAAGAAGCCGGGCGGCTGCACACTCCCGGGGCGATTCGAGAGATCCTTGAATCATCGTCTGCATCATCATCATCACCATCATCATCGTTATCTTCATCCTCCTCCTCCTAATCTCAGTCATACACGGACGCCACATCACTTCACCCAGGCTATTTAAGTGGCTACATGAGTACCTAGAGCTGATGTTATTAGCCATCAGCGTCAGCATCCTTGTCTTCCTTGAGATTCGGAACCTCTACTCAAACGTCTAGCAGGTGCTCTCAGACACAAGAGGAGTTACATTCTCTTATCCAGAGATGAATGATCTATTGTTTCCGACCGCCAATCACACATTTAACCTGACGCCCGGTCGTTGTGTCTTCGTGCCGTTCTTATCGCCAAGGCGTAGCCGGTGTCCACCCCCCGCCTGACCGGGTCGGGGTGGCTGGCATGGGTGTGATGGTGAGCCAGTGGCTGAATTGATGCTGAGGGGCGCACGTGAGCCGTGGAATCACTTACCCCTTCAGACTTCTTATCGGGGAAGATGCAGCTCTCGCCTCCCGCGGTGAAGTTGCAGTAAACCTTGAAAGAGTCCCGAGAGCATCCCTGGTTGGGATCGATCCAGTACGCGCCTGGTCGGGGAGAGAGAGGGACAGAGAGGGAGAGAGAGCAAGGGAGAGAGAGTGAGAGAGAGAGAGAGAGAGAGAGAGAGAGAGAGAGAGAGAGAGAGAGAGAGAGAGGGAGAGTAGGGGAAAGAAAGGGCGAGAGAAAGCCATAACAAAAACAAACAATGAGCGGGGGGGTAAACCGTGCACAACTGACGGTATGCTCGTTATCGCCGGCCCTTTGTGCAGCCGGTCGGCCCTTCTCGGGGTCGTCGCGTGGTAAATACCATCAGGGAAGTCGGGGTGGCAGAGCTGCAAGTCCTTGCAGGTCCGGGCGGGGTTGGCCTGGGTGCCCAGCGGGTGCTTCATCTGCTCGATCTCCAGCTTCAGTGAGTTGAGGGAGCCGAAGATCTCCTCCATGCCGTCGTCGTAGTCCTTGTAGTTGGCGTCGGCGGCGGGCGCGTCGTCCTGCATCTGGCTGGCGTCGATGTTGCGGCGGGAGCGGCCCTTCATGGGCGCGTGCATGGGCATCGGGTGGATGACGTCGCCAGGGGGGCCCTGCGGGGGAGCGGAGGGGTGTTTAGAGCAGGGGCTCTGAACCGGCGACCCGCTCCAAATTGCTCAGCCTTGCTCGGGTCGCGGGGCGCATTCAAAACCCGAATCTTTAATTCATGTTTCAATGGCCCGACTGTTTTATTGAGTTCTGCCCCAATTGTTGCAGCATTTTGTTGGCTCCATGTTTTTAACAGAACATGAAGGCACTGTTGATGACGGCAATATTGGTGAATACATTATTTTATTTTGAGCTGTGAGTTACTGACTAGCAACACAGGTCGGGCCTGAGGCTAGACCACTCCACACCTCCACACTCAACACCAATCCACTGATTTAGAGGGTTTAAGATTAGCTGCAGAGCCTTTCCTCTCTCTTCGGCTCGCTCTCTCTCTCTCTCTCTCTCTCTCTCTCTCTCTCTCTCTCTCTCTCTCTCTCTCCCACCCTCTCTCTATCATAACACCTCCCGTACCTACAGCTCTTTTCCAGTGACAGTGACAAGGTGTTAGATTGACTTACAGGAGAGCCAGGGGGTCCAGGAACTCCAGATTCTCCCTTAGGACCGGTTTGTCCCTATGGAACAAGAAAACAACAGGATCAGCGTGAACGACATCACCTCCGCGTCTCATGACATGCTCTACCGACTCCTTGGCCGATTCCCCGACTGACTTTGAAATGGTTTCAGAAAGGTTCCTGGATACTTACGGATGATCCCTTGGCTCCTTTAGGACCAGGAGAACCCTAGAACAACAAAGAACATGTCATCAGTAACTCATCACTTGCTTACACACTGTGTTCAACATGCGTCTCCATATGAAGCTGGAGGTCAACATGAAGGTATCCTTACTGGTACTCCTGGAGGTCCGAGGGGACCCAGTGGACCAGAAGGACCAGAGATGCCCTGGAGAGGAGAAGAGAGGCATTTAGCTACATGAATACACGTTATAATAAGGGAACCTTCATTAACCGTTCATAACATGAGTGGAATGATAAGTTGGTGACTCTTTCTTTGGATTAACAAAATGGCCGACGTCCATGAGTCACCAGGCCCCGGACTGTCCGGCCCCTGGTCCTGCTGAACCCACTCACGTTGTCTCCCTTAGGACCCGAGGCTCCCTGGGGTCCGGGCAGACCTCGGTCGCCCTTCTCCCCCTGTTCTCCCGGAGGTCCGATAAGGCCAATGAGACCGGGGTGACCCTGAGGACGAGGACAGAACAAACACAAACAACCCGGTCAATCCAGCACCAGGGAATTCAATACAGTCCCATTCCTCACACACCATACACACACACACACACACACACACACACATTACGGAATATTATTCATCCATCTGTCACCTCGGCGGCTGAATCATGATGCTAATGATGCAGTGGCGTGAACAACCACCCGAATCATCACATTAATTATGTATTGTTATTGATTTAGCCCAGCGTGTCCAAGCAGAACGCCATCAGATGGGGGATTTAAAAGAATAATATGCAAACGGCGGCGTACCTTCTCTCCTTTGATACCGGAGTCTCCTCTGAGGCCGAGCAGCCCAGGGGGACCCTACACGAGAGAACAGAGACAAACGTTAGCACTGAGAAGACGACAATGGGGTGGAGGAGAAACGATGCCTCCGATTTAGTATCGGCCGCCATTTTGATTACCATAGGCCCGGGAGGTCCGTCAGGTCCAGGGGATCCTGGGAACCCTTGCTCTCCCTGTTCAGAAACACACATTACACGTTACAACACATGTTCACATACAACAGATAGACACAGGGCCATTAGATCCACAACACATTCAGGGGAGATGGTTCAGTTATTACGTTTTAATAAACTGTAAACTTACAACTGGACCAGGGATGCCGCGCAGACCCTCAGAGCCAGGCTTGCCAGGAGATCCCTGCGCTCCGACCGGACCGGTCTTTCCTTGGGGACCTTCCAAACCAGACTCGCCCTTTGGAGAGGAGAAGGATCGAGATGGATTGAGTGGCGGCCGGCTCCACACTGGGGCTGCTCAACAGAGCGATGCATTGCGGTAGTGCTTATAGAATACAGCCAGTGCGCTGTGGTCGATTTATACCTTGGCTCCCTTCTCCCCCTGTCTTCCTTCAGGTCCAGCTACACCGTGGGGTCCCTGGTTGTGTAAAAGGAGACGAGGCAAAAAGGTCAATACACACAAACACACATTCACACTTACCCAGGAATTGATTAGTTGTAATGATCTACAAATCCACACTTACTCTCTTTCCTGGTGGACCGGAGGGTCCAGATTCTCCAGTAGGTCCAGGGGAACCCTAGTGGTGAAATAAAACATTATTAGAACAATAATTAGAACTCTACATAATAACACTATTACTAAATTACTATATTCTAACACTATTACTACAACACTATATTCTAACACTATTCTAACACTAGTGTAACACATTCTAGTAGTAAGAGTAGCAGTAGTATTAGCAGCATAATTATTATTATTAGTGGTTGTAGTAGTAGTCATACTATTATTATTATTAGTAGTAGTAGTAATACTAATACTATAAGAGTAGAACTGAAGTGCAGATGGTTAGTAAAGAGACTAAAATAATGTATTTATTGGTCTGTTTGTCAGAAGACTACTCACAGGTTGACCAGCCTCTCCGTCGTCTCCCTTGTCACCCGCGGGACCGTCTAAACCCTGGAACCACAAGAACACCCGTTTGTTAACAACAAAAACCAAACAAAATAGGGCTTAATGGTATGAAACAAACAAAGTCCCACATCTAATTGAGCGACAGCAAGCACGTCATTCATGTTCAAATTCCAATTCCCGTGAGATATATTTCATTAATACTTCATTAAAACTCCATGAGGTAATGAAGCCTGTTGGCGCTCTTTTCTAATTACACCGTTCATCATCCTTGGAGATTACAGAGATGTGTAAAGACGTGTATACCAACACGTAGCTACGGCCAAAGAAATCCATGAGTGCAAATTATACCGGAATGATGAGTTTTTGGATGGGTATGCATTCAGAATTTCAAAGAGCTTTTCGCCTGCTACCTCATCCACACATTTTACCTCATTATAAACAGACTGTGTTTACTTACAGCTGGACCAGTCTCTCCAGGTGGTCCCGGATCACCAGGGAAACCACTAGGACCCTTAAAGAGAAGGAACAGTATGTTAAAGACATTTCCCCACAGCGACTCAAAACACACATAATTGTGAAGAATCTGCAGCACATATTTCAGTGCTGCATGAACTGCGAATGACAGGAAGATGAGGGGGAACATACAGGGCTGCCTTTGGGACCGTCATCTCCGGGGGGTCCTTTAGGACCGGGGGGTCCGGCGGTACCGGCAGGCCCACCTTCTCCCTTCTCTCCACGTTCTCCTCTTGGACCCTGTGGTAATCAACGTTTTAATTAGCGCTGCTTAATGAGCTGGTGAACACAAGCTCAGGATGATATCTCACACGGAGGACCGGTGAACAGACAGGAAGTCTAAACTCTGTATCTAACTTGTTGAGGATAAAAGGGATTATACTTGATTAAAAGTTATGACATCTAAGATTATCTGAATGTCTTACAAAAATGTATTATTATAGTTATCTTATAATTAATTATTCTGGGTAATTTGATCAAACTATTCACTCAAATAGCATCATCATTTATCTTTACCTTTACCAAATGAACCTTTAACAGATTCAATAGGGTATTAATATCGAGTAATAATAAAATTGAATATTAGATAACATTTACTCACTCACTCAAAGGAGATGAGACGATGATAATAATATCGATTATAAGATAACATTTACTCACTCACTCATAGAAGATGAGACGATAATACTATTGAATATTAGATAACATTTACTCACTCACTCATAGGAGATGAGATGATGATAATAATATCGAATATAAGATAACATTTACTCACTCACTCATAGAAGATGAGACGATAATACTATTGAATATTAGATAACATTTACTCACTCACTCAAAGGAGATGAGACGATGATAATAATATCGAATATAAGATAACATTTACTCACTCACTCATAGAAGATGAGACGATAATACTATTGAATATTAGATAACATTTACTCACTCACTCAAAGGAGATGAGACGATGATAATAATATCGAATATAAGATAACATTTACTCACTCACTCATAGAAGATGAGACGATAATACTATTGAATATTAGATAACATTTACTCACTCACTCATAGGAGATGAGATGATAATACTATTGAATATTAGATAACATTTAATCACTCACTCATAGGAGATGAGACGATAGTACTATTGAATATTAGATAACATTTACTCACTCACTCATAGGAGTTGAGACGATGATAATAATGATAGTAAGTATAAGATGACACCACTCACCGGTGGGCCAACTTCACCCTGCAGACCGGGGGTCCCGGTCTCTCCAGAGTCTCCCTGTGAGGACAGACACACAGGTGGACTGAGGACACATGGCACTGACACAAAGTGCATTTACACACCGCCTGCACCACTCAGCAACACAACGCTTCCCAAAACGTGGAACGCACAACGCCCTTGGACACCCTGTGGGGGATGAAACAGAAAAGGGCTGGCACAAAGGATATCAATCCATCACGGCTGCCGGGGGTACAGTGTGCGGAACGGGGCGCTGACCCGGAGTCTACCCAAACCCTCCTGCACTCATTTCCCCCCACTTTACCCCCGGTTCCATCGGACACGGGAACAGTTTAGTTGCCCTCGCACCCGGCGCCACCATTACTCACTGTCAGTCAGCACGACCCGCTGCCGCTGGGAGGAGGACGGGATGGGCCCCTGCTACTGCCAGGGAACGTATTAACACGTCTCGTCTGGGAGACAGCTCCACCACATCCTCTCAGAAACACTTCCCCGCTCCAGCCCAACCACCCCCAGCTTAGCTGTGCTTTTGATAACAATATCTAGAAAGCGTCCGTAATCTAGATGCCTAACGATAGTCTCTATTAATGTCTGGCCCTTCCTCCCGAAACCGCTTTTGTTTTGGTGACGGCGCCCGAGACAGTTGGCCTGCCTGGTAATAGCATTGTAATCTATCTGTCTTAAGGGGATCTTGGACAGCTTGTTATGGAGTATTGTCCCTTCAAGAAGACAAAACAAGAGTCTGTCTAGTGTTCACTCAATGCCCAATCAAAAACCAGGCTCAACTATTGCCAGCAGGGACCCAGCGGTGTGTATTCAACCCCAGCTGTCAGAGGGAGGGCCTTGGTGGAGGGATCATTGGGCAGTATGCCGGTTGTCTAGGCACAGGACATGGGAACAGAAAAAGCCTTTGCCAATAGACTGTGTGCTTCCATCCACACAGAGCATTTGACCATGGCCGTCCTCAAGTGAGGTTTTCAAGGACCAAAGGTGATTCTATGGCGATATGAGATTCAACGTTTTAAAATCGCGTCACACCACTGTCACAAAGACGGCTGACGAGCAGTGCAAATACACACTGGCAAGGCACAGGGCTGACATGTAGTGAGAAGCCTGAGGACAAACCGCGGTGTGGGGACGTTTTAAAAGACACATACTTAATAATAGATTCACTAGCATCTTGAACACCGTGCCTTTGAGTATTCATTCATTGACTCACACTCTGCAGACACACAGAGCCCAGACAGAGCACACTGCTGCAGAGCAGGATCCTGCTACACCCTGACAGCTCAGCATCTGTCACTCTGCGTACCCTGAGAATGATCCCGTCCTGTTTAATGTGGAATCATATGGGTAACCTTATCAAATATTAACGCCCCTCAAACGCTTTGCAAAGAGGAGGCCGTCACGATTGTTCCACCGTCACTGACGTGAGCTGACAATTAGTCAAACACGTTCTCTTAACTGGTGGCACCCGTTTAATTGAACGTAGATGAAAACTGTCACCTTTCACATGTTTGCACGCTTTATGGTCGATCAATTTCAACAAGGACAACCTAAAGACTCTCTATTACCAAGCACAAATGCTTAACTTACAAGAGGTTTATCCAACGTTAACAATGAAGTGATGGCAATAAAATCGGTGAAATGTTTGTTTTCGTACCTTCTCTCCCACAGATCCAGGGTTTCCGATGCCACCGGGGGGTCCTTGAGAGCCATCGGCTCCTGAGGGCCCTGATGGGCCTCTGGGGCCAGGAGGGCCTGGGGGTCCCTACAAGGCAGAAAGAAACCCAGAGTTACTCCTATGTGTGAACGGTGTTATAGGCTGCTCATCAACAGACCGTGTCTCAAACACGCAAACACTTGAAATAGGGAGATGAATCACAACATTCATAAAATCGTTACATCTAAACTGTTCTTCATTGGGGTCTTACCATCTGTCCGACATCTCCAGTTTCTCCTTTCTCGCCTGGGGGTCCGGGCAAGCCCTGAAATACAGAGAGAAAAAAATGTTAAAAGAATGACTGAATCAAATTGAATCTAAATCGCCGTTGAGTCGTATGTGTTGTGTTGTCCCCGTCCACGTCCTCACCTGCAGTCCGACTGGGCCGGGGGGGCCGGGGAATCCTCGGGACCCTTCGTCTCCCTTCTGTCCGAAGAGACCCTGCTGACCTCTGGGACCTGGCTCTCCATCCGCACCCTGGACAACAGCAGTGGGGTCACAGACACGGTGAGGCGGGAACCGACCGACCCTTCAATACTAGGGTCTGACCTCGACAAAGAACACGAGATGTAAGCGACGTCCCGACACGATATATGAGAACTTACAGCAGGGCCGGGGGCTCCAACTGGTCCTTGGGGTCCTGTAGGTCCTGGCGGACCCTGCAATCCACCAAGAGAAGACAGGTCGGTATTTAATGAAGGATGGGATCAATAACTGCATGTAAAGGACGCAGCCATTTTTTAATGATAACTTTAAGGGCCATTAATGTTCCTTGAACCCGTGGTACCGTGATGATGGAGGGTTACTCACGTGTTCCCCTTTGTCCCCCTTGCCTCCCTTCTGGCCGGGCTCTCCGAGTTCTCCCTGGTGAATCAAACAGTGACAGTGTCAAACGGAAGCACTCCCACTCACACGGTGCAAACTGACAGCACATCACCATGACTCATGGACCGCTCTGCCTTACGTAACAGGATCTTTCCCGCTAAGGCGCCACGGCGGCTATGGTCGCCCGTATAGTGTCCGATAATATATACGCGATCCGACTGGTATGTGTAAGTGACATCTGCCGGTGCATCATTTGAATTGTCATCCTCATAAAAACAATGATGGACAAGACATATTTTATCACAAGCCTTGTATCCGCCGACCTGCTACGCATTATGACAATTCTGCATCCTCACTCATCCCTGCAAATTCCGGATGCAATTGCAGAGAGCAACCTGATTGTGTTCAGCCAAATTGAACCTGGGAGGAGGTAGAGGAGGAGGAGAAAGAGGAGGAGGTGTGCAATAGGTACTGGCTGTGCAGACACACTAATAAAAAAGCCAGTTAACAGAGGCAGTGAAGGTGTGAAGCACTCTGCGTGGACATGACTGGTAATGAGAGTGCATTGGGATGTGTAGAATGCTGCCTTATCAGATTTAGACATGTTTTTTTAGGGCAAAGACACTCTCTACTAGTCTGTGTCGCTGCAGGGAGTATACTAAAGACATCGAGGAAACGGGGAAGGTCACAAATGAAATAAATTTTGAGTTGTCCTTATCCTTAAAGCTATCCTTAGAGTTGATCTCCCTGTAAATGTTCCCAAAAGGGCGAGGGTGATGTGAATAGTTTCTCTGCTCCTCTATAATCTCTTTTTAATATAATGCAGCTATGGCCCACACCTCCCCTTGAAAGAGGGTTAAACAAATTTCACTTAACAGATTCACAAATGCATTTACCCTTTCAATTCTAAGCTAATCAGGGCACTCTCTTTCTCAAAGCTTCTCAGAGCAGATAGAGAAGAATCAGATATTAGATAGACTAGATAGATTTAAGTATGATATCTTTTAAGTGTGTTACTAAGTGTGTCTTTGGTGTGCTAAATTAGGCAGGCCTTATTCACCTGGGGGGGGGGGGGGGGGGTGGACTGGTTAGCTAGTGATAAGTTACAAGATCCAGGGCCAGCATTGACCAACCTTGTCTCCATCCTCGCCTGGGGGTCCGGGTGGTCCACCGGGGCCGGGCAGACCCACGGGACCCTGGATACCATCTCTACCAGCGGGTCCTTGAGGGCCTTTCTCTCCCTGAAACAAGAGGTTGAGACGACAGCATGTAGACATGTACACACAAACAGCACCCAGCACAAAACACAGGTCGTCAACCAAAGGGTTCCTTACCGGTCCACCCTTCTCTCCGGAGGGCCCTGGGGGGCCCTGGTGTCCGGGACGCCCGGTGGGGCCTGGGGGTCCAGCGGGGCCGGCGGGGCCACGCTCACCAGGAGAACCCTGATGGAGCAACAGGTATAAATGTGATGTTAAGGCAATGCGATGTGATGCATGTAGTGTGAAGTGATGTTATAGAATGGGATGGGATGAAACATAATTGGATGTGATCCAATAGAATGTGACGTGATGAACCGTAGTGGGATGCAATGTGGTGTCATGTTATGTCATGTGATTATGCAACTGATAGTGCTATTGAAAAATGTGATGTGATGTAACGTAGTTCAACGTAACGTAATGAGAAGTAATGCAATGGAATGCAATGCAATGGTAATCTAAGGTAATAATGACTTCATAGGGTTATGTAAGGCGAGCTAAATGTACAGACCTAAATGGATCCAGCCGGTGTTATGTAAGCTCACGGTGCATATTATCTTGTTATGTAACAGTCCTGGTGGTGTAGGTGGTGGTGGTGGAAAACATGCCGGGTACACCAGTCGTGGGAAGGCAATGGGAGGTGAGAAAAGGAGTGAGAAGATGAGATTGAAGAGAATGAGTGGGGGAGAGGAGGAGGGGAGGGGAGGATGGGAGACGAGGGGGATGGGAGAGGAGGAGAGGAGAGGAAAGGACGGGAGAGGAGAGGAGAAGATGGGAGGAGGGGAAGGGAGAGGAGAGGCTAGGAGGAGAGGAGGGTAGAGTGGAGCACAGAAAGGAGAGGAGAAGTGAGGAGAGGAAAGGAGTAGAGGTGAGGAGTTGAAGGTGAGAGGAGGGGATTGATTGTGGATTGACGGAGGTTCAGTGGGGGGGTACTCACAGCGGGGCCAGGTGGTCCAGGTGGTCCTTCACTGCCTTTCAAGCCATGAGCACCCTGCAGGGAGAGACACAGAGAGAGAGGGGGAGAGAGTCATAGAGAGAGAAAGGGAGAGTGAGAGAGAGAGGAAAAAAAACATTGCATTACACACTGGCAACTTGGCTACGGTACAAGCGGAGATGATTTGCTGTTGTTACTACCATTATTAATGCCTCTACAAACACCTATACATTACAATTGTCAGTTGCATTGTGTAGTGTGCACAGGTACAACTTACCTTTTAATGAAATGCCACTTTCTATTGAAATACAGTGATTTGACCCTATTTGAAAACGATTTCAGAGAGGTCTCTCAGATAAATGTGGGTTGTTAAGTGGTTAAGAGCAGGGGACAGAGGCCTTGAGACCTGACCAACGCTGAAGTAGCAGTTGTCGTATCATTTTCTGCAGAGTTATTACTTGAGGGGACGCTTATGTTTGAGCAGGAGACTTTTGAGTCCTGCAGTCCGTAGGAGATCAAACAATGAGCAAAGGTCTGGGGAAATGTTAATGACTGAAGCAGGGGGTGGGGTGGGGGGTCATGTCAGGGACTGACAAATGAGTGGTGAGATAATGAGTGTGAAGTCAAGCCAAGAGTGAGCTGGACGGACACTGAGAGAAGCGCAGTCGAAACCCCTGTTTCATCCGATCAATGCAGGACTTCTGATGCGTCTTGAGGTGGGCTTCAAGATAATCGTACCTAAAGCACAGTTTCTTTCCCGTCACCCACAATGTCAGTTTCAGCTTGAATTCAACTTTTTTTGCAGGTAAATGCTGACCAGAAAGTATTCACTTCCTGGTCACCTCTGAGCCTGCTCTGAATAGGATAAAGCTCGCAGACGCCTCAGACAATTTCATAAGCAAGGTTGCGTGTCGGAGCAGGGAGAGAGGTACTCACCACGGGACCGGGTAGACCTCTGTCTCCGGAGAACCCTCTGAGACCAGGAGGACCGTCTTTACCAGCGGGGCCGGCGGGACCTGGATCCCCCTGTAGAGCAGAACCGCGCCACGTTCAATACTGAAAGACGACTGCTGCTAGCACACCATTATAAACGATACATGTTCATATCTTTCAGGGTGAGCTGTATTGTGCTCCAGTAACATCGCTATGCTGGAGAAGAGGACCAGTTGATGTTCTACGGACCTTTGCTCCTTCTTTGCCAGCTGCTCCGGGCAAACCCTGCTCACCAGGTGGGCCTGGGGGTCCGGGATGGCCACGATCTCCCATTGGTCCGGTCTCACCTGTCGGGCCCTAAAGAGTGAGAGAAACAGTGTAATGGGTCAACAACACAAAACGTGACAACAAATCCTTAGTACATGCTCAACTAAAGGATCAAACAAACAAAAAAGAGAGAATAGTTAATAATAAATACATATCAGGATCAAATCGATTATCATGATACCAAACGAAGAGAAGGAAAGTGTTGGCAGTTTATAGAGCACAACTCGTGATCAAATAAAAAGGAACATTTCTGTACATGGTAGATGAATGTCTCAATATTATACAGCAGAGGAAGGGTAGGCTAGGTGTTGGGTGTGAGTGTGTGTGTGTGTGTGTGTGTGTGTGTGTGTGTGTGTGTGTGTGTGTGTGTGTGTGTGTGTGTGTGTGTGTGTGTGTGTGTGTGCGTGTGTGCCCACGCGTGGGAGGCCAGCTAGTCATGCTGGCTGCTTACAGCCGCGTTTCACCACCAATGTTCTCGATTAACCATTAGCAAAGTGCCAATGGTTAGCAAAGTGCTAATGGCACAAATGGGAGAAATAGCTGGTGCATTCATAGTAGATGAACGCACCCTTGAAAATATCAGGGAATAAACAAAAACGCCATCACTATACAAGTCAGGCCGCACGGGATAAGACTGATGGTAAACATAAACTTACACACACACTTAGTATTGCGATAGGGCAACCATATATACTGCAGTTTAATAGTCAGCAGCGTCGGCAGCGCCTTCTGCATACAGACATAATCGCAATTTATATTGAAGACAACATTGTGTTCTTAGCGGCTCTCAAATTGATTATTGAGAAGAATACAAATGAGTGTTTATCCAGCGCGCCTTTCTACAACCGCACACAATAAAACGACAATATAACATCGATAAAATCAGTTATGCTGCGGTTGCACTGCGCGGTATCAAAAACAAACGTTGGGGGGGTGGCTCGGCGCGCTGCCTCGTGGGTCAATGAGCAGGAGGAGTGGACCGTGACATTGGAGAAACAAACAGCAAAACACCAGGGTTTTGTTGTTTGTGGTGGTGGGCGGTGTGGTTCTAAATGATTAGCTTGATTCGTTACCTGGGGGCCAACCACGCCGGGGGGCCCTGGAGGGCCGGTCTTGCCTTGGAAACCCTGTGGATGAAGCACAAGGATGGATTTAGACGCTATAAGAGGCGTTGCACAGTTTCAAACAGAGTCGTATGATGATAATCTATTTTTTAATTAAAGTCTGACAAATGTTTGTACTCACAGTCTCTCCTCTCTGCCCAGGGTGACCGGGCAGGCCGTCCTTTCCAGCTGGGCCCTGGCAGAAATAAAGAGATGTTTGGTCAGAATAAGGTGGATATTGCTGTACCGGTTCACACATAGTGGTGTGTAGGCTGGACAGATACAGTTATAAGACTGTACAGCACAGCAAAATGGCCAACAATCTGCTATACAAGTTATTCTCACAGGGGGGCCCTTTGGTCCTGGGAATCCAGTTGGTCCTTGAGGTCCAGGGAGACCCTGGAATAATGAACAGATGATAGGATGAATTAGTATTTGCATGAATTATTTCTACTTTATCACCCTTGCTGGAGTGGCAATGATGGATATTTCAATTATTGGATCACTTGCTACTATGAAATAAAAAAAGAGTATTGAAAGATGATCAGTGAAAGAGATTAATCAGTTGTGGGGTAAAATAATGATAATACAATAATAAAAATGTGCTCACCCTCTCTCCCAGAGGTCCTGGAGGTCCATCACTTCCAGAGTTTCCCTGAAGAGAAAACCAACCAAATGAACAATGGATTAAACAAGTCCTCACCCGATGGACTGTGGCCTCATTTCCTGTAAACCAATACAAAGCTTCAAATGACAAAGCGCTGTGGGGACAGGGACACGGCGTCCTACCTTGGGTCCAGCCTTTCCAGTGGGTCCCCTGGGCCCTCGCTCTCCACGCGGTCCCTACGCGGAAATCAAATGGAGGTGTAACGTTTTAATGAGTTCTCAACGTTGAAATGAGTTCTGACGCTCAGTTGCCATGGAAAACTGGATAAGGTCTTGTTTGCGACAGGGTAACTTACGGTCGGGCCTCTCTGTCCTCTAGGGCCAGATTTCCCAGCGGTTCCCTGCGGAAGACAACAATATACACTTGAATCACTGCCATGGTCTGCCACGCTATACAATGATGCATGAGTCCCAGACACAGGGGAAAACGCACAGCGGTACCCTTCAAACAGAAAGAGAACGCCGCTTAGATATGCACAGGAGGATAAATAAAGTTAAGGGGCATAAATAACACAGCATCAATCCTTTACCCTTGTCTGGTGTCTGACTAGACCACACTTTAGTTGCTTTTTGTTTGTCACAATAATGATATTTTGTAAGCCTTGCTCCACTTTCTGTCGTAATCCATTGTGCTTAGAAGCAGCTTAACAGTCCATTCCTCACGTTCATTACTCAAAGACACCACAAAGGGATCAACCGTCGGGATAGAATGGAAACTTCTACTTTAAAATTAGAGTGAGGGTGGTGAAATGAAAGAAATGCGACACATTTAATCCATGGTTGGTAATTGGATTCAGCGTTGCCTTAAAAAGCGATTGTGGCTGCGTCTAACACAGACAGATTCCTCTGTCTCCTACACCACGCCATGCGGCCCTACATCATCCATCTTTGATGGCAAAACTACAGAGAGACAGGCTGATTCTTTCTGGTACGTACCCTGGTTCCCTTCTCTCCATTGGCTCCGGGGAACCCTTGGAATCCCTGAGACCCCTGTTGGACACAAACAAAACAAACTGTCACACCCTCCGTTTTCTTTCAGCCTTATATGACTACTAGAAGTGAGATCAAAGCAGTCTGTGGGATATGAAGCAGCAGCTCATGGTAATGTGAGATGCTAAGAAGCTAAAAGGCTTAACCTTAACCTAATAATCATACATAAATCTTCTAGTCCATCATACAACATATGAACTGTTCCTAAGTCAATGAGGTGGATGGTACTAAATAAATAATGAAACAAATTATCTTGAAGGGTAAAATGTCAACAATACGTCCCCATCCACAATCTTTATAGAGCAACAGTGTATCGTAGAATTACAGGATATAAAATAGAACGTGTTTAACTAGACGGTGCGACATGTCGAAAAACAGAAATGTTTTTCAGGGAGAACAGATTGGTCGGTACCTTTGGTCCTTGTCTGCCTGGATAACCTGGAAGACCAGGTACTCCGAGTTTACCCTGTGGAACGAATAAAACACATTGCATTATCACACTACATCAATCATATTTATTTTCTCCCCATAGGTCCAGCCTCTGTAGTAGTAAAAGAATCGTCCAACATTTTATTGTAATTGGTTTGCTGGTGCAATCTATATGGTGCTGGTTATGCTGTCTGAGATACAATAATCACATATCCAGCACAGTATGGGGGAAGGCTTGTCCCACTTCGAGCTGATTTTAAAAGCGACCCCACACAGGAGGAATTACATTTGAAGCTTTCTCAGTTCCTCTGCCATACATACAGTGTGTACAACATGAGTACTATTGATGTAATGCACAGATCCATGGGGCTTGTATATCAGAATGCATCATGGGATATTTTTTGCCAATACTCCGCCATATTGAGAGGGCACGAGAGAGCTGTAGTAATGGAAAATCTTAATCAATTTAAATGTACTGTAACCTAAGCTAATGAAAAAGTTGTTTTGCCACGTCTCGCATGAGAAATGCCGAGGTGGTATCAAACACAACAACGCCCCCCCCTCAAGACGACAAATCATTTGTACTAGCCGCATACACATATTCAGCTGTATTAAGGTGAGGTATCCCACTTATCACGCTATCCACTCTAAAGAGACCGTCCGTGGTGCGTACCTTTTCACCGTTGGGTCCTAGGGGTCCAGAATCTCCGGGCAGACCCGAGCGTCCCTTGGGGCCCTCAGGACCGTCTTCTCCGCGAGGTCCGGCTGGCCCGAGCTCTCCCTGTGGGGTAAACAGCGGAGTGTTGACCGGAGGTTAGTCTGCTGCTTCAGTACACTAAGAACACCCTGAGGTTTAATGCATTGAGCCGGAGGACCGATCAGCCATCACACGGTGGACTGGTGAGCAATGGCCTCCCAACGCTAGAATAGATCAAAGTTTACAGCCAAGAACAAAATAATGAATAAAGATAACGTGATGCATCCAATGTCATATTTTATTCATAGAAATGATGCAGGATGCAGCGCATCGTAAAGTATACGATTTGGTGAAAGGTTTTTTAATCTGTCATATTAATAATTAATCATGCAGTCATTTGGAAATGTATGGATTTGAATATGATGTGTTCCGTGTCTGTCCTAGATAGCAGCCCGAGCACCTGGTGTGTACCCCCAGCCCCCGCCCAAGATATGCCCTGTATTAACACTGCATACAGAGCGACTCGCAGGCTAAAACCACAGAATACAAAGTTGTGCTGACACTCAGTCAATGTAATAGAGACCCAGTGATGTGCAAAAGCTATTCACACAAATACACGCACACACACAGGCACATACGCACACACACACACACAGACACACACACACACACACACACACACACACACACACACACACACACACACACACACACACACACACACACACACACACACACACACACACACACACACACCAATGTTCCCTTAAGTACACATAAAAGCACATCAAACAAACTGTACTTGACTCTAGTCAGCACCGCGGTACACGTGCACATAGTTCACAAGCGCGCACCCTGTTGCAAAACAGGGCATTTTCAATTCTGCTCCACGCTGAGAGTCTCCTCTGGGCTCAGGAGGACTCTTCAAATCTCTGGCTTTCATCAGTGTTTGATGCGCCTCCAGAGGAACCCGCGCCCCCACAGACGTCTCCCGAGTTTTCAGAGACACAAACCCCAACCCATCCACATACAGCCTGCTTATTTATTGGGTGGGGGGGTTAGGTGGTGAAGGCCTTGTTTTTCACTGCTAAAAATATGTTTCAAGTGTTTTTTTGATTGGATAATGCCTTTGGATTCACAAAGTCACGGGTTTAAACTGTACACACCAGTTGAGGGGCAGCATGTGGCTAATGACGTAGAACGGGTTTACTGCTGGTAATGGATGGTGAAGGTTGCTAGTTCGATCCCCGGCTCCTCCTAGCTGCGTGTCGAAGGTGTCACTGAGCAAAATACCTCACCCTAACTGCTCCTGATGAGCTGGCTGTTGCCATGCATGGATGACGTAGGCGTGTGAATGTGTGTGCGGATGGGAGAATGCTAGAATATATTGCAGTGTGCTGTGTATGAATGCATTCCATTCACCATTTACAATTGAGACAGTGGGAGGTGACATCCTGTTGTTGTAGTTTGGTTATTGCTTTCCATTCCGAATTTATGACTGACGGCCATGAGTGTTCGATGTGTTCCGACTAGATTGGATTATGTAAGATGCAATTGAATTGAGTTGCCATCATTTAGCTCCACTCAGATCTAATACTCTCTCTGTGATTCGGTCGCTTATCCTTTTCCATGTTTGGTGACTTGAACCAATCAGGGGCAACCGCCCAGCGCATTCAGTTCTCTCCCCTCAATTTCCCGGCACAGCCCAGCTGTTGCGCTTGACCAGAGAGCGTCAAATGAAATACTAACGGGGTCTTACCCTGTCACCCTTGATACCCATATCTCCCTTGAAGCCCGGGAATCCATCCTCGCCCTGCGAACAAGGAAGACAGAGAGAAAAGACAAGAGGGAAGAGCGGGGAGGGGGAGAGATGTAATGAAGTGGAAAAAGATGAGAGAGTAGATGTTCAAAAATGATCCGTCTCTTCAGTTTCACAGACACACACGCACACAGATACAATCACGCACACACACACACACACACACACTCAAATAGACACATACACACATGCACAAACACGCGCAGACACACGCTCGCATAAGAGGAGGAGGATATGATGTGTCTCAAGATTTCCTGTTGCCAAGCAACCCTTGATCTCCGGTCTCCGGTCTCCAGACCGGCATCAATCATCAAGGCTGTCAGGGGCTACAACAATGGAAGGCCATCGCGACTGTCATCGCCGTGAACACGCTTTCGGAGCCAGCCTCGTTGCTGTCTTCCTCTTCCTGGGTTAATTAGCGGCCGTGTAATCCATCACTTGAAGCTGCCTGCACTTATATACCAAAGACAAAAAAAACTTGAAGCGCAAATTATCACTCTCTCTTTCTCACCTTCTCTCCCTTCCCTCCCTTTAGACCACGAACACCGTCGGCCCCCTGTAAGGAAAACACACACAAACACACACACACAAACATAAACTTAAGTTACTTGGATGCAAGATACATTATCTTCGTTGTATGTTGACCATTTTGAAGGTACGATCATTCCTAAACAATGCTATTTAAAAGGGATAAACCCTTCACTCAAAGGTTTTTCTCTCCAGTTCTTTGACGGGAGGACCTCTCAAGCACCTTACTGTTCCATCTAAATGTCGTTATACGTCCCAAATCTAACATCTGTTGGCTTGACCTTCAAAGGTGCTTCGTTACTTGATTCCAAGTTGTGGTTTCAATTTGATCATACTCAATTAGAGCTTTCTGTTGAGGGTCTATGTGGTCGATTGGGAATCAACTCACCTTCACACCGCGGGGCCCAGGATAACCAATGGGCCCTTGAGGGCCGGATGGCCCCTAGACAGAGAGAGAGAGAGAGAGAGAGAGAGAGAGAGAGAGAGAGAGAAAGAGAGAGAAAATGTGGAGTGAGGGATGTTTCTCAGGCACACAAATGCAACATAGAACAAGTGGAGTGAGGGATGTTTCTCAGGCACACAAATGCAACATAGAACAAGTGACACAAAAATATAAAAAAAACAAATAAAAATGCATCGGATCTATGAAGTACGAAAAATAAAGAATACAGCGATAACTGCAAACACTACAACTCACCAAGTGTCCCTTCTCTCCATTCGGTCCTTCTTTGCCAGGGTGACCCTATGAATTATTAAGAGGGAACATAATCACATCTCATATCCCGATAATTAAAACCATAAATACCACACTGCATGCTCGCCATTACCAAGGGCCCCATCTCCTCGTAAAACAATTGGATGATGTTTCAAACAGAGAAGGAAAAGACGAGGCCATTGGAACAGGAGCCTAATAAGAAGAGCCTTTTCCAATTCCATCTCATTTAGGGTTCTTCATTAACCGCAACACTATTATGGGGGCCCTGCAAGCTATTAGTAGGCTGTTAAAAGTCACCGGGAGAGAGAGAGAGAGAGAGAGAGAGAGAGAGAGAGAGAGAGAGAGAGAGAGAGAGAGAGAGAGAGAGAGAGAGAGAGAGAGCGAGAGAGAGAGAGAGAGAGAGAGAGGATTTGGGTGAAAAGAGAGGAATACATCATTGCAAATGTGACTGATTACAATTTATTGCCACTGAAATGATAAAACACACAAAAATGGAGGAGGGAGAAATTGGCATAGATAAGGTTAAGAGTTTTTAAACTTTATATCTTAATGGAATACAAAAGCAGTGTGTATCTAAATGGAATACATAAGCAAGGGGATCTCAATATAATCATTACTGCAACCAGAATGATGTGCCATTCACAGCCTCAGGACCAGTTCATCATTCACAGCCTGTCTCACATCCTGGCACCTACTTCCATCTACGGCTCACCTGCCATCAGCAAGGGTGAGCCGTGTGTGTGTGTGTGTGTGTGTGTGTGTAGGTGTGTGTGTGTGTGTCTGCTTGTGTGTGTGCGTGTGTGAGTGTGTGTTTGTGTGAGTGTGTACATGTATGTGTGAGTGTGAGTGGTTGTTTGCTTGTGTTTGTGTGTGTGTGTGTGTGTGTGTGTGTGTGTGTGTGTGTGTGTGTGTGTGTGTGTGTGTGTGTGTGTGTGTGTGTGTGTGTGTGTGTGTGTGTGTTTGTGTGTGTGTGTGCGTGTGTGTGTTTGTTTGTGCGTGTGTGCCTTAGAGGGGCTATGTGCATGTGTGTGTAGGTGCAAATGTATGCAGGTTGACTTGGCAGGCTTGAACAATTGCATTGAGTTCTTCAGAGGGGTAAAACTTACCGGGGGTCCATCGGCTCCGGGCATTCCTGACAGACCTGGTTTTCCTAAAGGACCCTGGGAGGAAGAAGGAACACACACATTTTAGAGAAACATGTATCTTTATTTGTTATAGTTTATAGAAAAGTTGCAATACAAAAATATTGTTTAAAAAACATCCGGTTGGCAACCATATTGCAATTATTTTGTACATTTGTACATATATATAAATATGTATAGAAAGTTATATATATATATATATATATATATATATATATATATATATATATATATATATATATATATATATATATAGACACATGATCATAATCTAATAGACACATAATGTAATAGACACAGTACATGATGACATTAAACCTTTCCTTCTGTTTTCTCAGTGAAGGCATTTTGATAATGGATCATGAACGCTCACCTTCTCTCCTGGGGGCCCGATGGCTCCCTGGGGCCCTGCGAGTCCCTGTATGGAGAGGAAACAGTGAATCAGTGGCTGATTGATTAATCCTGGCGGTGGACTGGGGGCATTGAAGGGTTTATCAGATGCAAACGAGGGGGAGAGCAGGTGAGTACAGACCTGAGCTCCGGGGTTGCCTTGCTGTCCGTTGGGGCCGGGCTCTCCTTGAGGTCCCTGGCGAGAGCGGATTAGAGTTAAACCTGCACTATGTCACATGGCTACTGCAGCTATTAACTCCATCATAAACATACTTCAACAAGAACGTTTCTTGAAAGTAAAAAATCCACATGTTAATCCATGCAACATGTGGTCGGGCTGAGCTCAGGAGGTAGAGCAGTTGTCTTGAAACCGAAAGGTTGTTAGTTCAATCCCCAGCTCCTCCTAGCTGAGTGTTGATGTGTCCCTGAGCAAGACACTTAACCCTAACTGCTCCTGACGAGCTGGCTGTCTCCTTGCATGGTTGACTCTGCCGTCGGTGTGTCAATGTCTGTATTAACCGATGTAAGTCGCTTTGGATAAAAGCGTCTGCTAAATGCCCTAATTGCAATATCCATATTTTACTTTCTTTCCCCCCCCCACCCCAACACCATGTAATAAAAGTCTTTAGCAATGCATCTCTTTCCACTAGAGGTCACTAATAGGATAACATATATATTGCAGATTTAATATCATTATACTCATTATACTATCATTATAGGAAAGTGGTCAAAAATAAGCGTCTTTTTATTATAGAGTAATAATTGTAGTAACGGATGGGTTCTCAAATCAACGGATCTCTGGAGCTATCAGGGCAGAGTGCTGATCTCATGGCCAAGGTCAAAGGTCATTCAATCAAAGGGTAGCTGTACTTTGCTCCATCAGCACCACACACTCACACACACACACACACACACACACACACACACACACACACACACACACACACACACACACACTAACAAACACACAAACACACACACACACTCTCGACCGTTCCGCTCCCCTAATGAAGGAAACTGCTGAAGCCAACACTCACAACGCCCTGCCTCTCACATAATTGACAATCAATTATGTTTTGTGGAGTTGTGAGCGGCTCAGGGTAGACGTGGACTGAGTGTTTCTCTCCTTATTCGGAGCGCTCCCAGCAGAAGGCCCACACTCCGCTGTTCTTTCATTACAGGCCCACCCCTCCAAAAGATGGACTCGGAAGAGTGCAGTGCAGCGGCAGTTTGCAGCGCCCGACTTCTGAAATGGGTCTCAGGGCAGCCATTCTATTCTTCATTAGGCGGTATGTCCCTCTCTAAATACACCAGTTGTGTGTGGGTGTTATTGGGGCATTTTGTGTGCAGTGTGTGGGGGTGTGTGTGTTGGGGGGTGCCTGCGTGTAGTGTGCCTAGGGATTGTGTGCGTGTGGTAGATTGGGAAGTGGGCTATCTATCCGTTTTATCTAGAGCCCCTGTGCGAGAGTTGTACGGTTTTGTGTGCATTACAACACTTTGCAAAGTCATTTCCGAACTCCACTCACAATGTTTCCTTTGGGTCCTGGGTGGCCATCCATACCGGTGACACCCTAGAAGCCGGGGAGACACAAACAAAAATACACAGAACACCAACAGCGATGAGAAGATACACAAAGTAGTACAAGCACAGGAGGAATTACGAATTAACAGGAATTAAGTTAGATCTTGCTCGATCGTAACCGCTTAATGGGATTCTCGAAGCGTGTGCGAGCGCGGCATACGGCATTCAGCAAGAGATTCTCAGTACAACATCGTACCAACGTTAGGTGGAGATCATTTGCAGTTCATGTGGTAGACGGGCTCATCCCTGAGGTAGTTAGGGTCTCTGATGGGTATCTTGCTAGCTGAGTGACGATTGGCGAACGACAACACCAGATGTCTATCCAAACCAAGCGTTGATTGAGTGATTGAGTAATTAGTGATTCTTTTCTCCCAATATTGAGCCCAGGTAGTATGTTAAAATACATTGCATGATTGCTTTCACAAATGTAAAGACGAGAACCAAATGAACACTAAAGCATTGACATACATATTGCTGATACAACAGAAAGCAATCACAGTGTGGACCTTCATTGCATAAAGCTCAGATTACAAAATCCCTGTGATGTTTTGTGCTGATTTCTAGGGTTTTTATTAGAGGTTGTTAGGAGACCGCACACTTGTGCTCTCCCTATCCACAACAGTAATGAATGAATGAAACAATGTGCGTGCGTGTGAGATTAAAATAAGATTGCACAGGGACTCACAGGTGGTCCAGGGGGGCCTTGGGGTCCCTTGGGTCCCAACAAACCGCGGGGTCCCTGTGAGAAGGAGAGAAAACGGGTTGACTGTGCTGTGAAAGGCCATCGGAAGCATTTGCTGAATACAAAACACATTCCTGCATCATGATGCTTTACAAGTTTACGCCTACGAAGGACCTTATCTGCCAGATGAGCCCACGATTAATATCTTACATGAACACAAATCTAGTGGGAGAGCATCAATTGCCATTCTGTTAATGCTGCGCTTATCAAACAGTGCTTTGAATTCCATCGCTGTGCCTCATTGAGACAGCAACGAAAAGCCAACCAGTAGAGCACCGCCTGCTGGTCAGAGCATGCCACTGCAGTTAGGATTCAGCTTGCAGGGATCGTTGATTTGTGTCTTGGGGTGTATAGCCATAACCCTGTCGTCAGCCCTTAAACAATCAGCCTTAACTTAAAGCTCCTCTAACACAGCTCTTTTTCAGACAGGGAATAACAGCCTCCATTTTCTCACACAGTCTGAGCCGGACCTTTCTAGAATGACATCATCATGGAGAACAAATTCCCATATATTCTACTTTTGATGCAGAAAAAAATATATACAAAGAGAAATATACTGGCTTCTTGACAAATACTGGTGGCCTTGCGGTCATTTATACTTCAGCTCTGTTGGCGCCAGTGTACATTTCGACATACAGATGAATATGGTCACTTACAGATTCACCGGGGAGTCCTCGTGGCCCGATCTCTCCGTCGTCTCCCTGGGAAACAGAGAAGCCACTATATGTCAGGAAGTGAGGCAGAACCAGGAAGTAGATGGCAACAGAGTAGTACGGATCAATGGAAAGATGAAATGACGGAAGCACCACAGAGCAGGATAAAATATTATCTATTGTCTAATAAAGAAGGATAGCGATGTAGAACTTCGGAGCAAACTACCACTAGCACTGTTTACTTTCTATGTCGGACCCGCTCGGGCACTTAAGACCTACATGTGGTGTAGTGGGGGGGTGCCAAACTGAAACTGAACCTGAAACTGAAACTACAAAACAAAACAGAATGTGTCAACAATATTGATCTGGAAAGAAGTTGTGGACTCACTCTTTCTCCATCTTCTCCTGGTCCACCAGGAGGCCCTGAAGGTCCGGCTTCACCCTAAACAATGACAACACACATCACACATTTAACACACACTTGAAATAACACAGACATACTGTACATGCTCACATCTCCATGTATCAGAGTAACGTACCCGGTGTCCTTTCTCGCCGGAGAGCCCGGCCAGCCCGTCGAATCCTCGGTCTCCCTGACAGGCGAGAAAGAAAATCAGATCATTTCATTTCCTAAGGAAGATGACTCTGGATGAAAGCTCAGCACCAGGTTTGAAGTGGACTGAAGACTGAAAAGGTACCTTGGTTCCGGTCTGTCCAGGCATACCTCTGGCTCCGTCCGCTCCGGAGCGGCCCTGTGGTTAAGAGCGACATCCACATCCGTTAAACAGGCCTCGCCTGAGTAGCATCGCAATCCAGACTTAGGCTGAGTATCTAAAGTCTGACGGCGTTTCACTTTCTTTCGCTTCTTATTTGT
>NC_044051.1:19507509-19517509 GCF_902167405.1 Gadus morhua | reverse complement strand
GTGGGGGGAAAGCGCCAGGTCGGCAGTAACAGAGCGGACCCCCACTGCACCGGGTCAATCGCTGTTTGGAGTTCAGTGCTTTCTAAGAAATCTTCACTTGGCTTGACCAATTAGGGGCCAGCCTGCAATTAGCACTTATATATATAGTATACTGTTTTCTGTTATTTTAGAAATAACAGTGTGCTGACAGATGCTAACATTACGTTGCAGCAACTTTTCCAACAGTTGCTAGTGATATTGATATCCATATTAGGAGCATTTTGTCAAGCCATCGGTACTCTAACAACAAACCAACTGGGCGATGGCGTCTGGACTTCTTTATTCAAAGTCCTAGTAGAAGCAATCATTAACCCACTAAGGTGAGCAACTGGTGGTGGGCCATCACTAAGCCTATGATGGGGTTCCACCAGGGGATGCTACAACGTATGGATTTGCATTAGCCAGACAGTCCACCTCATTTGGATAGTCGGGAGAAAAATTTTCTCCACATTCCAGCAGCGTCTGTAAACCTCTTGCCTGAGATATTGAGCACTTCATACAAAACATACATTGGCCACCTTGAGTCCATAACACACACACACACACACACACACACACACACACACGCACACACAAGCGCACACACACACACACACACACACACACACACACACACACACACAGACACACGCACACACAAGCGCGCACACACACACACACATAGACACTTGGGCCAATTCGATTGCACAAAGACAGGTGTTGAAGGGTGCAATCCTCAGCAAGACAGCTGATGATGTCATAGGTCATGTGATTGATTGGATTTTGTTTTACTTACAGGCAGCATCAGGACAGTTCCTGGGGGGCCTGGCAGACCATCAGCACCAGGAAGACCAGGACGGCCAGTAGGACCCTGCAGGCACACATACACAAAAGCACACACACACAGACAAGCACACACACACCCCCACACACACACACACACAGAGAGACACACACATAGACACACACACATACACGCACACAAAAATGCACACACAAAAACACACACACACACACGCACACGCACGCACACACACACACACACACACACACACACACACACACACACACACACACACACACACACACACACACACACACACACACACACACACACACACACAAAGACACACACACACATACACACACAAAAACAGTCATGATTACATGGCCTCTTTTAAAATGCGCTGTATTACCGTCCAGGGCACTCTGATCACCTGGGTGCATAACTGTTTAACATACTCACCCTCTCACCGTTATCACCGCTATTGCCGGGTGAGCCCGAAGACCCTGGGGGTCCGGGAAGACCCTGTCAGGAAGGAAACATCTCGTGAGAAACTCTGGATGAGTGAAGAACTCATAACGCTGGCCGGCTGTTAATTATTATGAAGAGCTCTCACACACACACACACACACACACGCACACGCACACGCACACGCACACACACACACACACACACACACACACACACACACACACACACACAAAAACACAGGAAAGGAATGCATGGGGAAAGAAAGGGTCAGCCTGGGAAGGTATTTGTCCGTCTCTGTGCAGATGGATGATTTAACGTCTTGTTAATGTACGGGGGCACTTGGAACGTTTCAGAGACTCATACACACACGCGGGTCATGGAAAAGGTAGGGTTGACTAATGAAGCTCCAAGACGCAACCGCCCCGGGGCAACGTACTCAGCCCTTGTTCTTACTGCCACTCCCTTTGAGGCGAATGGATGAGGACAGAGGAGAGCACAGCTCAGAGAGAATGAAGGGTGGGATACAGAGAGAGAGAGAGAGAGAGAGAGAGAGAGAGAGAGAGAGAGAGAGAGAGAGAGAGGGAGAGACATGGACGGATAGACAGGTAGGTAGAAAAAATAGCTAGAGGGAGTGGAAGAGAGCGGGAGAGCGAGAGAGAGAGAGAGAGAGAGAGAGAGAGAGAGGGAGAGGGAGAGAGAGAGAGAAACAGTGAGCGACAGATACAGTAGATTGAAATGTACTTTGGCTATGTCAATGCAATTTTACACACAGATACAGAAAGAGAGACAGAGAGACATATAGATAGAGAAAGATACAAAAAAGAGGGAAAGACAGAAAGAGAAAACTACAGATAGAGCTACCGAGAGACATACAGAGAGGGCGGGGGAGAAAGCGCTACAGACGGAGATACATACAGAGAGACATAGAGCTAGAGACAAGACAGTACAATTGAAGCAGACTTACTGCTTGACCTTCAGGCCCAGGAGGTCCTTCCACCAACATGCCCTGGAACACAGAGACACAAGCACGTCAGACTCCTCCCTTGCACGTGTGTGTGTGTGTGTGTGTGTGTGTGTGTGTGTGTGTGTGTGTGTGTGTGTGTGTGTGTGTGTGTGTGTGTGTGTGTGTGTGTGTGTGTGTGTGTGTGTGTGTGTGTGTGTGCTCATATCCGTGATATCCTTCTAAACTGCACGTTGACCATTGTTCATGTGTTAAATGTGTAACGCAATGCAAACAGCATTCAACACAGGCCTTTTGCGTACTTCATCAGCTCTTGTGTGTTGTATTTGCATGAATGGGGTTTTGCACCTAACGAGAATTCCTGGCCTGTCATTTTGACATTGCAGGGTGATTAGCGAAGGCAAGGTGATTGATAAGCGAGAAAGAGAGAGGGGAGCAGGGGGGGGACACAGACCTGCGGTGGTCTGCAGAACCTGACACAACATGATGGAACTCGACCAAAAGGAAGCTAATTCAGGGAGCGTTAGGCCGCAATGATGACTCAAGGACCATCGCTGAGCTGCAGAATAGTTTCGGCCTTTCTTCAACGGCGGTTTAATTAAACAGCACTGATGTGCACAGAATGAGTACATATTAAAATAATAAATTTAAGACCTATACGGTTTACAATTGTTGGTTAGAAACATATCTGTCTGAAATGTTTTTTAAGGAAAAATGCTTTTTAACAATGAAATGGGAAACTGTATGTGTCAGGGTTTGATCTCGATTTACAGCCTTTCTTTTCACTGTTGTCTACGAAAAAAGAGAGTTTGGAGAAAGTTCATCCCTCTGTGACCATTCCCTGTTTGTGTGGTGACACATTGGCCGTATGGTGTATTACCAGGACAGTGGGCCGCACAATGTCCAAATCCTCAGCTGCTTACAGTCTTGTGATTTGAGTTTTTCTGGCTGCCCACCAGATCCATTCTCTCTCTGTTAAGTTGTTGGAATGTTCCAGAACTTTAGCTGCTTTTGAACAAACCCAAGTTTAGCCTCATTCACATTATGCTTTTGGGAGTAAAACAAAGATGCTAAGTATAGGAAACTCTTGACATATGACAAGGGTTATCACGTCAATCAAAAGTTAATTTGGCTAAGCAGCCTGATTCTTGATGTTTAATTTTATTTTAAGGACATTGTTTTACATTAATTAGTGTTTGTGGCAAGTATGTGTTTGTCTGTGTGAATTTATAAAATCCTACTCTGATACAGTCTTAATAAGAAGATACCGAGGATGCTTATTGCATTATTGCTGCGTATGGAAAAATATGTACATATACATGTGTATATCCGATTGTACACACTGCCTCAGACACAAACATGGAAAACATTGTCGGGCACATATGCAGACAAATATGGCAGCAGCTGTGTGAGACAAAACATCTGCAGAGATTATGCTAATGATTGTTGACTTTTTGGAATAATTCAATATATCATATTAGTTCATTCATTGTTTTATTTGGCTCTATCGTCTGGAAAAAGCGTCAGTATCTCACCACCAGGTGTGATTTTGTCAAGCCATAGAAAGCCATTTATATCAACCCCGTTAGTGACATCAGAGAGGAGGCATGTCCAACCAGATGTATCATGGATAAATGAGATGGCTGGACAAAGATTCATTTAAATGGCTTAAATGGCTATAAAACAGACACCTGGTGGTAAAGTATTGGCCCTTTAATCAGTTACGAGTTACAGTTTAAGATGTTTAACCTCTAAGAATTGTTCATTCTCTCTCTCTCTCTCTCTCTCTCTCTCTCTCTCTCTCTCTCTCTCTCTCTCTCTCTCTCTCTCTCTCTCTCTCTCTCTCTCTCTCTCTCTCTCTCTCTCTCTCTCTCTCTCTCTCTCTCTCTCTCCCCCCCCCCCCCCCATGTGTTTACTCTGACCTCATGTGTTTAGAGATGAAGGGCAACCCGTTCTGTGAATGTTTATGCTGTAGCCCAGAGTGAAGCCTCACCCGAAGGTGTCGCAGCGTGGGTGAGACAGGCTCTTGTGTGAGAGCTGAGTGCACTAATGTACCAAATATGGCCAACAACGTTTACCTCTACTGGCAATGTCAAATATGTAACTGATGTTTTTACATTAAATTTATTGTAATCATAGTGGTTATCATAGAATTTCATTAATTTGATTTTAAATGTTAACACTTAATTATAATGGAATAATAATAATTAAAGAATAAAGAATAAGTATTCCAACAATAATAATGGACGCTAATGAACCACTAATTAAGATAAGTTAATGCAGTAGCAAGCATACACATTTAATTAACAGTTAACCAATGGTAATATATAATATATTTACTCACAGGCTCGATGACTGCAGGCTCTCCCTTCTGTCCCTTCTCTGCGCGAGATGAGATTACCTGCAAATCAAACACACACATAACATCAGCGCAACATCCCCTTCCTCATCATCATCCTCATCACATCATCATCATAATCATCATCATCCTCTTCCTCATCCTCATTATCATCCTCACCATCAACATCCCCATCCTCTTCCTCATCATCCTCATCTTCAACATCACCATCCTCATCTTCCTCATAATCCTGCTCATCATTTCCATCCTCATCCTCCTCATTATCCGTATCTTCATCCTCATCACCAAAGTCATCCTCATCATCTTCTTTCACCTTCTCCTCATCATCATCATCCTTATCTTCATCCTCATCATTCAAATCAACCTCATTCAAATCATCGTCATGTTCACCATCATCTTCATCGTCACCCTCCGACTCCTCCACCTCACCATACCCACCCTCCACCCCTCAGGCTTTCCCCTCATGATCTTGTGGAGGAGGGCGTGGCAGCGGGCGTGGCTCACCTCTGTGTAGTCGCCGTTGGTGACGGCGGGCAGCACCTTGCCATCGTTGTCGTCGTAGTCTACGCCGTACACATCGTAGATGTCCTTGTCCAGGTCCGTGTAGTCTGTGACGTGCTCCTCCTTAAAGCCGCCCTGGTCGGTGTAGTCCCCCTCGCCCGTCCCGGTGGCGCCGCCTCCTCCTCCGGCTGCCCCGCCCCCGAGGCTGACGGTGCTGGAACTGCTGCTTGAGCCTCCACCAAGGTTGATGGTGCTGCTGCTGGAGCTTCCGCCTCCGCCAAGGTTGATGCTGCTGCTGCTGCTGCTAGTGGAACCTCCACCTCCACCTCCACCTCCACCTCCACCTCCATCTCCACCTCCACCTCCACCTCCCAGGATGATGGTGCTGCTGCTGGAGCCTCCACCTCCACCAAGGCTGATGGTACCACTACTGCTGGAACCTCCACCTCCAACGCCAAGGTCGACAGTGCTGCTGCTGCTGCTGCTGGAACCACCACCTCCAACTCCACCGCCCAGGTTGACGGTGCTGCTGCTTGAGCCTCCAACTCCACCGCCAAGGTTGACGGTGCTGCTGCTGGAGGAACCTCCACCTCCTCCGAGATGGGTGGTGGTGCTACCGGCTCCACCGGCGGTGGCGTCGCCCTCTACTTCATATTCGTACTCCCCGTAGGCGCCATCGTAGGCGTCTCCCACCTAGTAGAGCAAAAGGTGGAGTTGAGACGCGTACTGCACCTTGAGGAGGAGAGCCCAATCTCTAGGGGGCGTGCTCAGGGCACAGGTGACGTAGCACGCGCCCCCCCACCAACGCCACGACAAGCCGTCCCCACCAGAGCATGCTTTACCCGCCCAGACACAAGCAAACACATCTCCCAAAACCTCCGGAGACCCAAAAGCCCCGCCCCTGGACTCACGGCGGGTTTGTCGGTGGTGATCGCCGTCGCCGCTCCTCCGTCAGAACCGGCGCCGGTGGAGATGACCCTCCGCTCCAGGCCGGCCCCAGTGCCCGGCTGGACGTCCACGCCTCCGCCGAGGTCCAGGGAGCCCCCGGCCGCGCTGCTGCTGGACACGGTGACTCTGCGGGCCGCGTCCGGCGGCAGGGAGGGCGTGGTCTCGTCGTAGTAGGACTCGTAGTTGCCGTAGCTGTCGTAGTTGTCGTAGGGGGTCTCCCCGTCGGCGTCCGCCCCCCCGCCCGCGGCCGTGCCGCCGGTGGACGAGGCGCTGGCACTGGAGGACGCCACCACGTTTGCGGGACCCGCGCTCGCCTTCTCTGAGGTGACCGTGCGGCTCCCTTGGACCTCCTGGTACCAAATATACACAGTTGTTATCAAAGATGTCGATTTAAATACAACCACAAACAAAGCTTTTTTCTTTCTCATATTTTGGGGTGCATATATGCTGCTCCATGTGTCAAAATAGGTGTACAGCTACTTTGACTCTTACCTTTTCCTCCTTAGCCTCCTCGGTCTCCGAGCTGGGCTTGCTTCCCAGCTCATCATAGTAAGGATACTCATAGTAGTAGCTGTCTTCTTCAGGGCTCTGCGCACACACCGAAGTAAAATAACAATGTTAGAAAAACTGAGACCCTTCAATATGCTATCTTATCCAAAAGGACTAACAGGTCAATGTTAGATGACGTGATTAAAGAGCAGGTGAGGGTTAGGCACTTTATTCGAGGGCACCTGAAGGTAGTCACATGGGGAGATGGAATGCTGTCCTCTGCCTATCCTACTTTGTCCGTTTTCGTTGGCTTTTATGAACAAATCATTTCTTTGATGATTTCCGCAGTCATCCTTCACAGCTTGAACAAAGCTAAGAGAGGTGAGGTTAAGTCCTCTCCCACCCCCCCCCCAATAAACAGACTGACAGATGGGCCCTGGGGCAGAGTTTAACGGAAAGGAAGAGGTTTTATGAAATGAAAGGCAGCGATTTTTGTGGGAGGGATTGCTCGAGTGTCAGGGATGTGTTTGAACATTTATGTTAAACAACATATCATTATTATGACCTGAGGTGTAGGGTCTACTGAGGGGAAATGTCAGCATTCAACACTTCAATCGCTGGCATTTAGTTTTTTTATTTTCTAAGACGAAGATGATGTCATATCTGTGACCCTATCATAAAAGTTTTTTCATAATCAGAAGGACGGGTACACTTGTAAAACCCATATTTTATTTTTGGTCTGTGAATCTGCTCTATATTCTTATTCAGCAGAACTAGAAGAAAGCCATACGTAACAGCAACAGGGTGATAGGCCTGGGCAGGCGACGCGTCATTCCTGCACATGATTTCATAACTGCGTAGCATTAGGAACCCTTTCTGTTCTGTCAGCACGTTCCACTGGCAGAGAGGCTCCTCAATGCCGTTATTACAGTGTTATCTCCTCCGTATTATGAATACCTGATGGGAGGCCATTTTGGATGGTGTAACAATCTGGGACTGGAATGTTTAAGCAGGTTTTAAAACTTGACTGATTTACTTTGCCCTCGCCCACCCACTAGGAGGATAAATGTAGCCCTTCTAGCAACAACCTTCAACACAATAACATATTTATGAATGCAGCATCAGGCAATGCTTTTATCCAAAGCAACTTTGCAGTGAGTTGTTTAATAACGATGCTGGGCAGGTATGGCGCGAGCCCTCGGGCTGAAGGACGGCTACAGGCGGACTGCTGGACTAGGCGGACCCGACCTGGGAATCGAACACCTCTGATACTATTCCGCTCCTTATTAGCATGAACGCTGCTGTCTCACATTCTGACCATAATGAAGAACAATTAAAACAACGTATGAGTCAACGTTGAGCTGTTAATTAATATTCTGCACCGTCTTCGGGTCAGACAGCGCAGGGTGGACGGACAGACCGCCCCTTGAGACGTGAGGCTCAAGGGGCGGGACAGGGGGGGAGGGCGACGGGATGCCGGACTCACGTATTCATTGGGGTTGGGGTCCTGGTTCTGAGGCTGGTCGGGGACGGCCACCTCACAGTCGGGGCTGTAGTGTTCACAGTAATCATAGGCAGCGCGGTGGTCTGCTACAATCATCAGCTGCTGGATGTCCCCCTGGAAAACACAGCACAAGGACGCCTTGAGATCCACGCACACAGGAAGTTGTAAACAGTTGGGGAGATAAAAGCTGTTGGTCAGTTTCCTTATGGGAGAATGACAGGGAGTTGGATTTAGCAAAACATGGTTGTGTGGGACGTGGTTTTATACATAGCCAGGTCTTTTTTTCAATGTAGGTCAGGGCAGTTGAACCGAGGGCCTGACCAACGCAATTCTGATGTTTTTTGGACCAGGATCCCGAAGGATCATATTTCATCAGTATTGACGGAAACATAAATAAACACTTTACAAGTCACAAGAGATCCTTACACAACACAGATTAATGATATGGCATGCCCAAGCACAGAAAACCACATCCATATGCTCTTTCCCTCGCACAAACCAACACAAACACACAAACTATACAAATACAAACATGATGTAGGTACATACTGACATGAACATAGGCATTTTCTTCCAAGAATAACCATTATCAGAATAACTTCCCCTCCAGACTTCTAAATATAAATGAGTCATATGGTGCTATCTCTCTGATTGATGGATGCTCCTGGCTTATGCCCCACAGAGGACATGCCCAGACAGGAACGCACACACAAACACACACACAACCACACACACACACACACACACACCCACACACACACACACACACGCACACACACACACACACACACACACACACACACACACACACACACACACACACACACACACACACAGACACACACACACACACACACACACACACGAAACAGGGAACATTGATATACTGAGGTCAGTACACACTGAGATAGAGGAAGGAGAGAAAGAGAGAGGTGGGGGTGATAGATAAATACAGCGAGAGAGGGAGAGAGTAAGAGGGGGGAGGGGGGAGAGTAAGAAGAGGGACGGGGAGAGAGAAATCAAGAGAGAGAGGGGGAGGGGGAGAGAGGGAGAAAGGAGAAGAGAGGGGTTCAGAGAGAGCAAGAGAGAGAGAGAGCGAAAGATAAGGACAGGGAAAGGGAGAGAGGAGGGGGGCGTGGGAGAGAGAGGAGGGGGACGTGGGAGAGAGAGGAGGGGGACGTGGGAGAGAGAGGAGGGGGATGTGGGAGAGAGAGGAGGGGGATGTGGGAGAGAGAGGAGGGGGATGTGGGAGAGAGAGGAGGGGGATGTGGGAGAGAGAGGAGGGGGATGTGGGAGAGAGAGGAGGGGGATGTGGGAGAGAGAGGAGGGGGATGTGGGAGAGAGAGGAGGGGGATGTGGGAGAGAGAGGAGGGGGATGTGGGAGAGAGAGGAGGGGGACGTGGGAGAGAGAGGAGGGGGATGTGGGAGAGAGAGGAGGGGGATGTGGGAGAGAGAGGAGGGGGATGTGGGAGAGAGAGGAGGGGGATGTGGCCGGGGGAGAGCAGGGGAAAGAGAAAAGAAAGATAGAGAGAGAAAAGTGATTGAGGGAAAGCAAGACTCTCCTAAACCCTAAAGAGAGGAAGAACAAGGGGAAAAAAAGAGAGAGGGGAGGAGATGGGGGGGGGGTGGGAACAAGAAAAAAAGAGAACCGCACTGAGAGGCTCAGAAGGTTCCCCAGGCTGCAGCGGGAGCCGGGAACACACACATGTGTGTGTGTGTGTGTGTGTGTGTGTGTGTGTGTGTGTGTGTGTGTGTGTGTGTGTGTGTGTGTGTGTGTGTGTGTGTGTGTGTGTGTGTGTCGGCCACATGTTCTCCCGACTTGGAAACCGCTATAAACTACACGGTTATATTAGTCCAAAACATCCAATCACCACTTTACATCAGCCGGATCAGACTCATGTCACAGCTCGTATCGAGTCGGACTGAGCAGAGCGGTACAAAAGTTTATTTATTTATTTGCTGTG
>NC_044051.1:19460009-19502509 GCF_902167405.1 Gadus morhua | reverse complement strand
GAAGTCCTTTCCAAGGCCTCGGTGGAGGTCTGTCTCGTGTTGGCTCAGGAATAACGACAGTCTCACACAAAGTAAAAAAAAACATTCTTGAGACTCACGCTGTGTATTATGAGTGATTAGGATTCAGCACACCTTTACAAAGCAGCGCCCAGAGTTCTCTATTTCTCTAGTTCTCTTAATGCAGATTATGCAACTGTGCAAAGAGCCCAATGTATTTTGTATTAATGCAATGTTCCTTCTTCATCAAACCGGTTTCCTTCTGGAATACTGATTTGAGAGACTGGGTTGAATCTCTGCTGTAAGTTATAAATCACAGCCGATCACCGCCGACTCCCTTCCAGTTTTGAGGAGGAGTGCAGCCGTGTGGCCCCGGGACCACGGGTGGGCCCTGGCTCTGATCCGGGACCAACAAAGAACCTGTGAACTCACAACTTGGGGGCGTTTGACTTTGCGATTGGAAATATTCCACATCCTTTATTGAAAAAAAAGTCCTCAGCAGACAAGAGGAAACAAGGGGAGGCTTGTCAGACTTGGCTGGGAGATATCAAAGCTGTGGACATGCACTGAAGGGGCCTGTGGCTTTGTGGGGCTTCTTAGTACAGGTTTTTCCTGGGTTTGTTAAACACCTTAACTCACCCTCCAGCTCCAACCCCCCCGAAACACACACACCCCTCCTCTTCCTCCTCCTCCTCCATCCTCAGATACTTCCGGATTCTTGTCCCTCACTTACTATCCAGAACACCCCACTCCACTCACGCATCTTATCCTCACATCAACCTCACCCTCCTTCCACTTTCTAAGAAGCCGCTCCCCCACTTGATGGCTCAGGCCTATCAGCACGGAGCGCAGAACCCCCCTGGAGGATGAGGTCATGGGGAACACGGCTTCTGCTCCAAGGGATGACATCATCCCGACGGGGGGGGGGGGGGGGGGAGAGAAGGAGAGAGAGAGACACAGAGAGGGAGCCAGAGAGAGAGACACAGAGAGAGAGAGAGAGAGAGAGAGAGAGAGAGAGAGAGAGAGAGAGAGAGAGAGAGAGAGAGAGAGAGAGAGAGCTTGGATTGGGCATATGTTTGGACTCTACCTGTGAGTTAAGCTCTCTGTTCACTTGTTCTTTTCATGGAGCCTGTAGGCAGCAGCCAAATCCACCGCCACAATTGTGCCATTCACACAAAACAACCTGAATAACCTTAACACCCCTCATACCTCTCATAACCCTCACAACCCTAACCCCATCATTAAACTCAGAAACACGGATCACCAGTCTGACGACACATACCCAGACACACACACCGATTCATAGAGACCTATATTAAGCAGCCATAAACTCATCAGACACACAGGCCTCCGGGAGAAGTGAAGGCACGACCGTTACAGCGTTTACCCTGACTTGGCCCCACCGTACACTCTTTCCCCAAAGACACTGTAAAGAAAGCACCAGACTATAGTCTATACATTATGGTGGTCAAGATAAACAGCCGTCTGTGTCTGGTCCACCCCAGCGACCGTACCACAGCAACCGCAGAGCCCACACACCACCGGCCGTAAGGTGAGTACCGCTGGGGCTGCTCGCTCTGCTCGCTCTGCGCCCTGAGGAGAACGGTGCGAGTTTCCTCTGGTCTGGACAACTTGGACAACAACACATCAATCACTCTTGTCCCCTCTCAATGTGCACGCATGTTGGGAAATAGGGATGCCTTGTTCCCTTTTTTCGGTGTTTATACATGTATAATTAATGTTTAAGTATGTCTCTCTCTCTCTCTCTTTCTCTCTGTCTCTCTCTCTCTCTCTCTCTCTCTCTCTCTCTCTATCTCTCTCTCTCTCTCTCTCTCTGTCTCTCTCTCTCTATCTCTCTCTCTCTCTCTCTTCCACTTTATCTAAAGCCAAAGTTAAGAGACACAGGAACGGAAAAGTACGCTAACATCTGTCTTATCGGGTTGTGGGGGGCGGGGCTGTACACTTTTAAACCGTTGTAATCACTCTCAGTTTACGCAAACATATCTGCTTCCTTTTTTCACTAGATGTTCTCCAGAACCAAACCAGATTGATGTTCATTTATGTTAATTAAAATTCATAGCACTAGCTGCTTTTAAAAACAAAAGCAGCCCAGTATTTTTATGCTCGCTAATCGCTATCTGTTGGCAAAGTTCAGGAGAAGAGGGAGGAAAACAAAAGCAGGGAGATGAGAGCACGGAGAGTGCGGGACGGAGCGCCGGGAACATCATTTGGAAACTATGTGGCATAGTTTCCATTTATTTGGAGTGCCGAAGCCCGTCCTGTCTTCTCATTGGCAGACAAACACAGCGGGAGGGATCTGCACAGCTCTGTCGCTGTAACACGTCCGTCTGTTCCCACGGAAACGCACAGGCGAGCTGCGCAGGAGAAAGCTGGGTTTGGGGGGGATGCTTCCTGCATCACGTCAGTGTATCGATCATTTTGTGGAGGACTTTGAGTTGAGGGAAGTTTACAATGGATGGGATATTTCAAAAATTCTGGTCCGGGTCGACAGCTTTTCCAAAAGTCAGCTGGAGGAACAACATAAAAAAAGGCAAGCCGCACAGATGCAAAGAACACACACATACGCACCCACACATATACAATCAAACACAAACACACACATGCACAATCAAAGTTTCACCCACTGATCAATGTTCCCTAGACCCTCTTTTATCTATCAAACTATTGTAAAAGAAAATCATCGCTGCAGAACAACGGTTAAAGTACATGTGTGCATAAAGAAAGAGACAAAATAACACTTTTTACTACCCAACATCACCCACTGAGTAAAACTCTAGATGGAAACCAGATGAAGTCTGTCGTTGGTGTAAATGTACACATTTGATTGCTACTATCCATCACGCGTAGCACGGACCAGTGTTTCGATGAGCTCAACTTCTAAGCAGCTCCTTTCTATCCTTTTCTACATCTTCCATCCTGCCCTCTGGCTGCAGCACCATGGGTATCCCACAGGAAGTGATGTCATATATCTGCCCATTCTTCGGCTCCCAGGGTGCAACAGAGATGTCAGATTAAAACTGGCTGTGCATCAGTCACATCAGTCCACCTCTGGTATTAATTATTACCAAGGATCCTGGGGCCTGTGCCCACTAATCCCCTCTTACACAACCACGTTCATGACAGGACAAAGACAGCCTTATGCTCCCCTCCCCCCCCCCCCCCCCCCCCCCCACTGTAATGTATGGGCGCCCATGCATGCGTACAGGAGTTTGTGTGTGTGTGTGTGTGTGGTTGCATGTTTGTGCATGTGTTCAACTTAAGTTGTAACAACAATACCTCTCTCAGAGGGGGTACTGCTAACCAGGGGAGCACTCACAACACTGTGTTGATACTTTGGGGAACCCCTCTACAATCAAAGGTCCTTTGTGCTCACATATTAGGATGCATGCTGCTACCAGATATCACCACAGTGATAACAAAACGTGCAAATAGAAATGTACCCCTGTGCATCATAGCGTACACTGCGCTAAAGGGAATGAACAATGGTTTCTAATTGCAATGCATCTTTTTCAAGTAATTGCAGTAGCTACCTCAAAGACTTCTTCATCAAGTATTCTGGTTCCAAAGACTACGATTCCCTTGGTGTCCACGATAGGGTGGGCACTGCGCTGCAGCCTCTGGGTGGTCTTCTTCTTACAGTCCAGGATGAGAGTGATGGTCTGCTTGTGCACACTGATGGCCACGCGATGCCACCTGGGAGAGAGGAGACGCAGAAGACTCAAGTCAGGACACACGACTCGCAAAGACAAAGCCGTACCACGCAGTCCAGTTATTTCCAAGATAATCCTGAATGAAATTACACGTGGCTCATGCCTAATTTCATTCAGGAATTATCTTGGACGTAACTGGATCATTTTCTAAATACATTGTGGCGTTGTTAGGTATTTCCTTTAGTCATGTCGGTTTTCTTTGATGTGTTTCTTTGAGTGCTGTGTGCTTCTAAATACATTCATTAATTTAACAGTCGTAGAAAATGTAAAGCACACATACAAATGAAATGCGCTCCGGACACAGCTTCCTGTCTGGTGCGTTGACATGGTAACCCATGACGACGCAATAGAGGCAGCGGCCCATGGAGGGAACAACCTCCCTAAAGGCACACCTGGTTCAGGTGCTGTGGGAGCGACTACCCAACATGCAGCGGATCACATGATCAAAGGGACTGCGCGGCCACCTGCCCTGTGATGACAGAGACCCACCGCCAGCGTCAACAAACCACAGTCTGATACGGGGTGTGGTCTGAATTTGCGGTTGTCTGATACAAACCGTGAGTTAGTTTAATTGATGCTGTGTGGATGTGGATGATAGACTATGTGGATGAGTACTAGTTAGACAGATAAATCATCATCGGGGACTGTGGCTAGGGTGATTTACTCCCAGTTTGAGGGTTCTGGGTTCGATCCCCCATGACCTATGAGTCTATATCCAGGCACCCTACGACAAGATGACCCTTCGCTACCTAATCTTTAATGATATATATCTAAAATTGCGGAGTACTTGACATATAAACATCCAGAAGTTGTACTTTGTTAAAGTACAACTTCTGGGGGGAGGCGGCACAGAGCCTGGGCATGAGTTCACAAAAAGGGGCGGGGTAACGCCTTTATTCTGTTTTTGCTTCAATAGATATTCTATAGAGAAACTGGTGGACGATTTCCAGTGTATTTCTAAGGTGGCCAGTCGAAACGGTGTTCATTTGAAACCTTTACAGACACTTTTATACAGTCTACTAATGTTGGTTGAGTTTTGGTTTGCTGCCAATAGCCAATCCCTGACGCGATCTAATTGGTTGGAACTAGTGCTGACAGTAAAACGCGTTATTAACGGCGTTTACGCAAACCAATTTTAACAGCGTTAATTTTTTTTATTGCGCGATTAACGCAATTCTTTTATTTTTATTAAAAAAATAGATGTATATATTTTTTTTTTTTCTTTGCCTCAAAACAAGAAAGCAGTAGCCTGACTGCTATGTTCAAGGCAGTGTGTTTGTATGTTCATCGTTTAATTGCTCTATAGGCTTTTTTTTTGTATCGTCCTGTTTTGATCAGTATATGCCAATGTTGTTATCAATAAAAAAACATTTGCACAAGGCAAGCCGATGCACTTCTCCATGTTGATAAGAGCATAAAAATGAGAAAAATTAATGGGACAAAGAAATCAAGGGATATTTAGTATAGAAAAAACATTTGCGATTAATCTCGAGTTAACTATGGCATTAATGCGATTAATCGCGATTAAATATTTTAATCGCTTGACAGCACTAGTTGGAACAAATATCAATAGAATGAAAGGGCAACATCCCATTCACCGAGATTTAAATGTATCACCGTAGATTAATCTCAAGCCTGATGAGTGAGACTACCAAAAAATGTACCAGATTGCGATGCAGCCTGTGTAGAACAAATTAATACGAACAGACATTTACAGTCTCGACAATTAACACAATTTCGGGAACGAAGTCGGGACAAGTGAACGTACTTCCCGTCGGCCAGATTGACCCCTCTGAAGAGGGGGTAGTCCTCCGGGCCGGGTTTCCCCGTGTGGTCCTCGTACAGGAAGACGGGCGAGCGCCCCACCTCCAGGCCCAGCTGCTGGATGCCTTGCTCATTGTACACCGACATAAGGAAGGACTGGCTGCCCTTCTTGGGCCGGACGGTGGCCAGGATGGAGAAGTCCTCGGGGAACACATCACCTGGGGGAGGGGATGGGGGAGACATCACACTGTCAACACTCTGGAGGGGGATCAGAGGTGATTGGGTTCAGGAGGGTTTGACTCCAGAGACACGGACCAGAGGTTCCAGGTTCGATCCCCCGATACCATCCATGGCCGCCTCACCTGTGGACGTCCTATAGCGAGACGCCGATGGCCCCTACCTGCTCTTCAGTGACACGTCTCTGAACAAATGAGCGTCATCGCTCCACTGTGAGTGGGGTTGTGGGATCAAAGAGTAAGACAAAGTGGATTAAAGCTGGATGAAAGATAGACATACACACATATAGGTGCATGGATTGTAAGAGAGGCGGCATATGTGGGCGAGGGAGAGACAGAGAGAGAGAGAAGGATCAGAAAGAGAGACGGATCAAAGAGATTCAAGCAACATGCCCTTAGAGACCATCTCCGGCTAGCACAGTTGTTTATGGATGAAGACTAATGGAGTAACCCAGACACAAGCCTGTCAGAGCAAGACTAAACACACACTAAAGGAGCTGGGAACTGATAACAGTACAAATGATCTCTTTTGCATTTCACACATTTCACACTTCATTAAAAGATTACCCAGAATCCCTTTCTGTCCAGGTACCTCCATGCCAGCTACTGCTGTTATAGTTAACAAGCACGACAAACCCCCAAGACAAATAAACAAAGAATGAAAAGAAATTCAGGGGTTGAAAAAAGGGTACTAGAAAGAAGGAAAAGCTCATATACACGGGAAACTTAAACAGATAATAAATACAGTTGTAGAAAGTAAATATTCCAGACACAACGGGATCCTCAAAGCGGTTAAAACAGCAGAAAAGCTTAAGAAAATGTCTAGCCTACAGTGTGTAATGGTTACACTTTGGAGCCTAATCGCTCTGCTCCATTTTGTTGGAGACTGCCACATCTGCTAGACAGATGCCTGAACCCTCACAGGACATTCTGCAAGGCCCCTTTAAGAGGGCCCTTTCCTCCACGTGAGGTGGAGAGAGAAGGGGCCCCACGAAATACTACGTCACACAACTGATTGAAAACGCTCGGAGTTCAGAGTTTAAACCAATAAAAGCACTGTTATTAATAATCCCACAACGTCTATATCTCGGCCTGATGAGTGGATCAAAGTGAGGAAGAGGAGGCAGAGCCACTCGTTGGACTCCAGCGGTAAACCTGAACAGTTTGGTATGCGGAGAACCAGGGATTTCCAGCAGACAGGAACAGAGACACACATGGCTGGCGGTCTGTGGTGCTTTTGTAGAGGACCCCTCTGTAACTGTAAGGCATCCCCCCCGGACCCCCGGAGCCGTGATGGAAAAATAAGACGGCTGGAAACCCGAGCTCCCGTCCAGGTTAACGTTAAGTAAAGGTGTCGATGCAGATGGCCGACCAATGAGGGGCTCTGGAGGGGAGGGGGCGCCAGGGGTTGGGGAAAGACAGACGCTGGAAGGAGCGAGAGAAGGAGAATATGTATTGAGGGGAGCAGGAGGAGGAGGCGGGGTGTGGAGGACTGGAGTTCAGCTCTCCGATGGAAAAGTCTGGTGTTGTCGTTAACAGACATTCTATATTTTCCTTTCCATTCCTTCACTCCTGGGTTTCGGCACGTCTGCGTCTCAGTGTCGTGAGGTGCTAGGACTATGTCCGCCCTCTCCTCTCTTCTCTTTTGACTTTATTTGGGTCATATCTTAGTTTATCTTGATTAAATCATTCGTGCCCTATGCTCAGAGTAGAGGTCCTGGCAGTGAGCATTTCTGAGGAATTCAGCTTGGCATGCTCAGTGGAAGATGCCTTTCTATGTAAGGCACAGGGAGAGAAAGAGAGGCCCAAAGAAAGAGATAGAGAGAGGTAGAGAATGAGGCCTTATATAACCTCATTGAAGACTTAATTATACAGTGTAAGCATAGGTGTGGGTTTAACAAGGTTTGGAGATCAAAATAACATACTTGATTTACATGATTTGCAACAATTACCCTTCCACTTTTTCATTTCTACCCCTTCAACCCCTTATTCAGCTCTAGTGTTCTGGGTTGAAGCTGCGATCAGGGTTAGAGTGTAGTTAAAGGTTCGGGATAGGATACGGTGAGCCAGGGTTAACTGAATCCATGCGTTTTCTTTAAGCAGGGGTTAAAGTTAGCGCCTTTTGGCTTAGTCGTCGTAAACATAAATCAGTTAGCATGTGGGAGCAGTTAGCATATGGAAGTAGTTAGAAAAAAATAAGAAAACTCAGACCAACAATTAGAGAAAAAAAAAGGCACGTTAAAAAAGTTCCTCAAGCAGAGGTCTCTTCTTTTCCTTGGATCCATCTCTGGGAGAACCATTACAGTTAATAGCCCAGAGTTTTGGCCTTAGGTTTTTAAAGGGGAGAGGAGAGCTGGTGGTTTTTCTGCCCCTGGTATCTTCTTTCGCTGTGCTGGCATAATTCCTCCTCTATCTCCTGCCATGTGCTAACTCTCACCCTCACTTTTTAGCTAAGGTCTAGGGAACCTTAGACCTTAGCTCAGAAGATCTTCACAATCAGCGGAGGAATCAGAGCCCCGTGGTGAGGTCGCTAGCCGTGGACGGCTCTGCTCGGCCATCTGTTGATGACGTGAACGCAGGACACTGGAGGAAAATAAATGATTCTACAATTTAATAGGGTATTCAGTCAACACTGAGGCCAAATCTCCTAGGTATTTTGGCAAAATCGCTGGACCGTATGGGACCATTAACTATTGGAGTCCTTTTGTGTGGGAGAAAAGAGTAAGAGAGAAGAAATAACGACAGGCGAAATATGCACTTTGACAATGTATTTTGTAGTAGGTAACGCTAGCACCCATTACGTAAGGCAGGTGGATCAGTTAAAATAAAGCCTTATATTATTAATGAAATGCAAATAAATGCGGCATACTTATGCATCATCAGGGCTAGGGCCAGTGCTATCTAGGGGCTATTATTTAGGCCCGTTATGGATAAGGCTTAGGCTAGTTTAAGGCTACTAGTGCTAGTGTTAGGGCTAGGGTTATGGGTAAGGCTTAGGCTAGTTTAAGGCTACTAGTGCTAGTGTTAAGGCTAGGGTTATGGATAAGGCCAAGGCTAGTGTATGGCTAGTGCTATTGTTAGGGCTAGGTTTCAGGGTTATATTGAGGGCTAGTGTGGGACAGTGATGGGGCTAGTGATAGGCATGAAGTTAGTCCTAGTGCTAGGGTTATTGCTGCCAGGGCTAAATCCAGTGTCAGTGCCAGTACTAGGACTAGGCTTTAGGTCTAGGGATAATGTTTCCGGTGCTAGACCCTTTCAAAAGGATCCGGAGAGCCCTGGAGTACCAGATTCCCACGTGCAGTCGAGGTGAGGAGGAAACAACCGTAAGCAGCCCCCCTGGTTTTTCCAATACGACGCCAGCGTTTCAGGGTGAATCATCCCTTCCATGTGTTTGCTTAATGATCGCATGTCTGCACTTGTTCTTTCCAGCACATCATAGGCGTCATGGCAGACTGTGGTTCTGGGGTCCCGGGACAACATGTTCCCAATCAGAGTAAATCGTGTTCTTCATTTTCAAGATCTTAACCAGAAGCACCACGACCATGGTTAGTTTGTGGTTACATTAGTATGTCGCCAGAGCTTCTGACTTCTTCCATTTCCTTGTTTTAAGACATGTATTGTGGGTGTTTAGATGATGACAAGGAGAAATATACTCTCAACAATAGAGAGAGATTTTGGTTCGAATCAAGTATTAGGAGGACAAAAGTAAAGTTTTTCTGGGGGGGAGTTCCATAAAATGGAAAAAAATGATCTCACATGTTTGGCAGGCTTCTGGCATCAGTTAGCATTGGACACTTTGAATGCCAAGAGAATAGAGCCATAGAGCGCACCACATCACAGGCCATAATATAGTATTTTACAGTTCCCTAAAGTCTCAAACAGATAGTTCTTCTGTTTGTATCTTCAGACCATGTGGTGCCTTTTTGAAGTCCCTCAAGTGGCCCCGGTTGCCTTGTATTTTGCAAAACTATTATTTTGCAAAATCTAGATTGGTACATGTGTAATTACAGCACCCTGTATCTAAAGAGAGCCGCATGAAGCACTCTTTTATCAAAAATTACAGTTGAGTCTGGGATACATGCAAGCTCTACGCTCTATGGGCTTCTAGATAGAGCTTGCATGAAGAGCTTTTAGATAGAGCTTTTTATATGAAGAGAATTTAGATAGAGCAGCCATGAAGTATTCTTTTTAAAAGAGCCGGCATGACGAGTTTTAGATAGAGCTGTTATGACAAGCTTTTAGATAGAGATTGTATGACAAGCTTTAAGATAGAGCTTTTATGACAAGCTTTTAGTTTGAATGAAGAGAATTTAGATAGAGCTGGCATGAATATAATTTATGCATGCACGATAAGCTTTTAGAAAGTGATTTTAGAAAGGCCGGCATGAAGAGATTTTAGACAGAAGTTGCATGAAAAGCTTGGAAAGCAAAGCTCACCTAAGAGCGACAATTTTTGGAGAAGCTTCTGGAGAGATTAGTTGTTTTATTATAAAGATTGCCATCCAACTAGAGGGTATACAAAAACTGTACTATGATTTTGAACCCAATATTCCTAAGTCTTTAAGCTTTAACTTTTTTACTATCATCTCCTCAATTTACAAAACATGGCCATCAGTGCAGATTTATATCCTGAAAATCAGAAGTATCATCAACTTTTATGTGAGTATATTTGATCTAAGAACATTCTCAAGCATTAGAGCGGAGAGCGATATAGGTCAACACATACTACAGCCCAGAAAGTATAAAAGGTCCAATTGTGAAGTCGCTGGGAAAAAAAAACAAAGAAGGAAAAAAGAAGAGTTGGAAAAGTAGGAGGAGAGAGAAAACAGTGCAAACTCTGCACCACAGAACAGTTTCCCAGCGCCACGTCAGCACAATAGAGGAAAAGTGGAACCCCCACCTCCCTCTCTCGTTCCCCCTCTCCCTGCCTTTTCCATCCCTCTGCTCCTCCCCCTGTTATTGAATCATCATGGAAGACCTCTGCAGTACAGTTCAGTTCTTGCTGCATATCTGTCGCTTATACACTGCTGTGTATAATTTAGGACTACTGTCCCAGCCCTGAGGGGTTCCAAATAGGAAATGGACAGCTCAATCCCCTAAATATGTCTCCTGCTCTTTGATTATTTCTTTCCTTCTTTCTTTCTTTCAGTCAGTAGGTTTTCTACTTTGTCTTTCATTCATTCTTTCCTTATTTCAGGCACTATGTCTTTCAGTTTTGTCTTTCTATCTTTCTTTCTTCCTTTATTTGGTTCTTCTTCTTTCATTCGTTCTGTCCCTGTAAGTCTTTCTGTTTTGTCTTGCTTTATTCTTTTCATTTTTCTGTCTCTTCATGTTTACTTTCCTGTCTCCCACATCATCTTTGTTTCTCTGTGACTGAACGTAAAATGTTCATGTGGAATGCCTTTGATGATTGACCGACACAGATCTGTAATGCAGATTTGTGTTTTGCATGGTTGCTGCTGGGGCATTCTGTGTGTGGACTGGGTGAAGGCTCACCTGGGTACAGCTGTTTGGTTGGCGCGCTGAGCTGGGCCTCTCTGGATACCCTGTAGGCCACATCCGGTCCGTTTGTTGACCTCCGATGTGAGCATAAGCCTGTTGTTTTCGACACTCCCTCGGGTAAACTGTGAAAATCTAAAATCTTCAAAAGGTCCGCTGGATCAGCTGCAAAGAGAAGACAAAGAAAGAAACAAAGAATCACATGTTAGACTTTTGCAAGAAAAAACCGACAATCTTCTTCCAGAGCAGACCAGTCAGTCTGCCTTTTAAGAAGGCCGGACATTGTCGTTTTGACCCTGAAACCCTGAAACTCATGCTAAATCCTTATACCATTGTTGATGTTTTTTTCTTTTTTTTGCTAACGTTGTGGGAAATTTGTGGGGACGTTTCACAGCATCGGTCACCAACGAAAACATGTGTGTTGTCTATTTCAGCATCCTTCTGATGAGACTCAGAGAACCTGTTTATAGACTGCCCATAATCACATGCTTTCACCCACCCATGAATCCATCCACTCAGAGAGCCTTCTCCATGAGCCGCGGCCTCCCGCGAGCCACAGCCCTGTCATCAACACACCCTCAGGCACCGGCCCCCAGCTGCTACCCAGCCATCGCTGCAGCACCCTGGGTCAGAACCGAGGGACACCGGGGTCTGACCTCCATGACCACACCGCCGCCACGCTGAAACCACCAAGAGCACACAGCTGCTCAGCCAGCTAGGGGCCCTGTGCATACAGTAGACATATGCATGCAAACACAGTCACGTGTTTGCATGCAGACACACACACACACACACACACACACACACACACACACACACACACACACACACACACACACACACACACACACACACACACACACACACACACACACACACACAGATACACTCACACACTTAGGGTGGATCGGCCTTCACAAAGGCTAGAGGTAAGTTTAAGGCAACACACACACACTCTTCTACAGACATCCTCACACACACAAACACGCGCACACACACACACACACACTTATATACAGATCCTGACATGCAGACACACACCCACACCCACACAAACACACACACATACTTTGACAACCTTCCCTGTCAAATTCTTAAGCTGTCAAACAAACACACACACACATTCATGCGCGAAAAGATAAATTGTCTAAGCGGATGGCAGTTACTTAAGAGCACTTCACAGCAAACTAGGACTACATCAGAAGTACAAAAGCTTTTACGACATTTACTGAAAATGGACCTCTGGGACAACCCATGACACAATTTGGCATGCCATCTTCGATTATTCCGTTTTATGCGCCATCAACAGAGAATACTTAAACATTGGAAACACACACAAACACAAGACCCACACACATCCATCCTATACAGATATTCTGACACACACACGGACCACATACACACACGGAGGTAAAGCAGGCCTTTGTGCGGACGGCAGGACCACACACACTTAATGGCGTCATTCAGAAGGACTTTCAATGGCCATTGGACAGTAAAGAGCTGCTGAAACCAAGGGAAGAAAGGGGGGGGGGGGTGCAGAGCAAAGGATTGTTTTCACTTTGTCCGCTGCCCTGCCACAACCTCCAGCTGGATCCCATTACATGTAGGTCTACACTCACTCGCTATGGAGATCAACCCCAAAAATGTTTGGAAATTGTTGCACAGCCTACGCCATTTTGAACCAACCCGAACTCCTTCACTCCTACAGAGTTATCTTTAAGAAAAAACACGCTGAAGAAACCTAGCTTGTTGTCAGCATAGCAAAATAATGAAAATGTTGAGACCCTTAAGCATTCAACGACACTATACAGTTCATCTTATCAAGGTTTATGTGAATTGAGGGGTTTAAAGTCTCTGAACATTTATTCAGTCCACACCATAGCCCTTCAAGTCCTTATAAACGGACTTCTCGGTTTTGTGTTTCTAAATGCCGCAGGCAGGCAGTGGAGGAACCATACGCAGCATAATAAATCTTGTTAGGGGCCGCATATTAACTGTAAATATCTGAAGCGGTGACTTTGGACATGAATACCTCAGGAGGAATATAATTGAGGATGTCACATTCCACACCTCATTTTTACACGGTCAAGTACGACAAGTAGACTAGCCGGCCCGTGCGTAAGCATTCCAGTGGAGGGACAGACGGCAGAACCAGAGGACCTTTTTAGGAGAAGGTAAGGAGAAGGGTGACCGAACAGTAAACTAAGCTTGCTCCTGTCATCGGATCACAATGAACAGGGACATGGCGGAACTCTGCAGTCACCGGCGATGAGAGAACGCTTTAGTCACCGTGGTGACTAAAGCCCACTTAATGTAGCCCCGAGGGAGCCGCTAATGTAATGCAGCGGCACTCTGGGAGTAATTCAGTCATTTATTTTGCTGGTAGGTCTAATTATGTAATTTATCAACCGCCAATCAAATGGTTTGCCCTTGCTATTTGGTAAAACTAGCAGTCGCTTTTGGACAAAAAAATGATTGCTGATGTTATGATGATTGGAACATTAAATTCACTTCTTAGAGTTTACATACAACAACAATATGTTCTGAGTGCTGGTAATAGCAATGACCACTAAAGTGCTATAATCACTTTAATCACATTGCCATGAATGAGTGATTGTGTGGATGTGTGTGTATGTAGTTTAGTATTCAAAATCCTTTAATCTCCCTTACTTCCAGCTCATGGGTTGTAATAATGTCAGCCAAAATGCTATTCCAATAGTTTTTCATCCGTTCAAAACAAATGTTGCTCAATCTAGTGTTGGTTTTAGGGGAATGAACCATTAGCATATAAACCATTGGAGTTGTCATACAATGGGACATAAGAAAGTAAAAACCTACAGGACCCATGTAAGACATTGCTGCCTCTTGCCTTTCTACTTTCTGATCAAGTCCGCACCCGAGTCCTAATTCCACAGGGGTACAGTCTGAGAGACGTCGTTACGAGCGTCTCTGCCGCGTGACCAAAGCCTCAGTGTTCTCTGTAGAAGCCACATCAGCCCGCTTGCACCACCAAATTACATTTCTCTAATGTGCCAACATCCTCCGCCCTGAGGCCGAACAGCGCCCACAGAACCCAAGCCAAGGTTGTACTTAAATACGGTCAGCACCCCGCCGCCGCGGTGAGACCGCTCAAATGCAGGTTAACCAAACACACACGCACACACATATGCATGCACATATACACACACAAATGCACGAAAACACATGCACATACACACACACACACACATGCATGCTCATACACACACACACACACACACACACAAATGCACTCAAACGCATGCACTCACACGCGAACACTCACACACATATATGCATGCTCATACACACACACACACACACACACACAAATGCCCGCAAACACATGCGCACACAAACACACACACACACACGTATGCATACATACAGACACACACACACATTTCACACAATCATATCCCACACAAACTTCATTGAGAAAGAAGCAGGCACCACTAATTGTGAATCAAATCAGTGAGACGCTGGCTCCCAGTCTGTAGTTCCCTTAGCGGTGGACCTCTGGCAGTGGCGTGAGACAGGAGAGGAGGGCGTTCTTCAAGAGAATCACCAGTCGACGCTAGCTATGCCCTGACCTCCGGCTGCGGGCTGTTGCTTCTGCTAATCCAAAGTGACACCACATATTCCCATCCAGATCAGCGGATTTAAGGAAGGAAACGATTTTGGTTACCCAGCATGTCTTTTGTGCAGCCCTATTCCCCATTCCTACTCCTAAGTCCCTCGCTTAGCTGTCTCTGTTGGTAGTGCAAGCTCATCCAGAACCAGAACCTTTCATTAGCCGGCAACCCAAAACGTCCCATAACCATTAACTCAATGCAAAAGCCTGCGCTTAACCCAAAGAGGACAACTTACGCTTTGAAAACACTGCACATTTGTGTGGAGATTTGGACCGGGATCAACCCACTGCGCTGCCAGGTAACCCAGTAAGGTTCCTCTGCAATAAGTCACTTAACCCAGCGCTGGTGGAGGGAGGGCCCGGATGAGGGCCGGTCGGCCCGCCACCCAACGGGGGTGGCTGGGGGGGGGGCTCCACTGGGTCAGTCCAGGGTCAGGCAAGGGGAGAGGGCCAATTACCTTCCCATGCATGAGTTGGGGGGTGACGGGGGGAGGTATGGCAGGGCAGCATAAAAGATCCTTGTCCTGAGAGCCGCTAAAGCTAACCCTAACATAAGGGGGGGGGGGGGGGGGGGGGCTTGTTTGCTCGCCGTTTCCTCGACACGGAGAGCATCGGATTGACCCTGACGGCGGGAGGACTTGAAAGGGGCCGTCCGGGCCGACCCCCCGCTGAGAGGGGGCCGGACCAGCCCTCGTGTGCATGCTCCTCTCATTCATCCATCGCGCTTATTCCACCATCCGGGCCCCCTGCCAGGAAACCCTACCCCCCCCCCTCCCCCCCGGGCGGTGGTGACCACATCCTAAGCCACAGGTATGGGTGTCAATCTCAGCTTGTTAAAGTGAGGTGTTTACCTACTTACTGTGGCAGCACCCGCCTCACCCTCCTCTCCCTCACCTCGCAGCCTGCATCAAACCAACAAAAACACACCGCCGCTACCACCGCACCTCCGTCTCCTTACTCTGGCAGGAATCTCCTTTGCTTGCTGCGCAAACAACACCGTGGAGGCCTTGGCTTCTGGAGGGGTGAGTCTGCCGTAGGCCAGCGGGGCTTACTGGGTCGGTGTTCACTTGGTCACGCGCCCAAGAAAAAGAGAGTCACCGATTGAAAAAAGAAAGCGGTTTGTGATGTCTAGTCCTGTCTGAACATGAGTCTCTACTGTAGCTCTGCCCATCTGACACTCATCCATGAAGCTGGCTTGAGCTTCACACACTCTGATGTGCTTCGTTTCGTGATGGTCAATGATATAACATGATCACCTCCAGAAAAACACGCACACTTGTTCACGTACAGAGGCCCACATGCACAGACACAGACACGCAGAACCACACAAAATGATGCCAACTTAACAACAACTTAACAATGTATAAAAATGCAAACACAGGCATAAACATCAACTCACTTCAGATACAGTGAAAAAGCCACACATTCACCCAAAAAACCCAATGCTACAAGTGTAGCCCCGGTTATTAGCCATTGAACCAGTTCATTTTATATGTGTAAGAGTGTGTCTGTGTGTATGTGTGTGTGCGTGTACACCTGTGTGTGTGTGTGTGTGTGTGTGTGTGTGTGTGTGTGTGTGTGTGTGTGTGTGTGTGTGTGTGTGTGTGTGTGTGTGTGTGTGTGTGTGTGTGTGTGTGTGTGTGTGTGTGTTCTTGAGGGGCGGGGTAGCGGGCGGATGGCGGTGGTGCGAAGGGGGAGGGAGATTAACATTCTTCACCTCCCTCTCCTCCTCATCCTGGAAGTGAGGCCTGATCCCACAGCACATGCTTGACCTGGTCTTCAGGACATACAGTAATTAGCAGCCATGAAGAGAGAGAGACAGAGAGAGAGAGAGAGAGAGAGAGAGAGAGAGAGAGAGAGAGAGAGAGGGAGAGAGAGAGAGAGAGAGAGAGAGAGAGAGAGAGAGAGAGAGAGAGAGAGAGAGAGAGAGAGAGAGAGAGAGAGAGAGAGAGAGGGGAGAGAGAGAGAGAGGGAGAGAGTGCGAGAGAGAGAGGGAGAGAGGGAGAGAAAGAAGGAGAGAGTGCGAGAGAGAGAGGGAGAGAGGGAGAGAAAGAAGGAGAGAGCCCTCGCTTTGCTTCTCCCTCTCTCCTCTCTCCTCTTTCTCGCTAAACAAGGAGGTCCCATCAGAGACCGGGGGGGTACGTGAGTCCGGGGTCGGTCCCCCCACTTGATTGCGCCCTCGTCTAGCTGTTATCCAACTCTGGACGGGCGCCAGCGTTGACGTGTGTGGTTCACATCCAGCTTAGCCTTGAAGTGAGTTAAGTAGCACACTGCCGGAGCCATGTTCCACGGGCCCACAGAAAGGTTGATTATGAACGCTGCAAGCGCCCAATAAGCTCCGCCCCGCCGGATAACACGCCTGGTCAGCACTCCGTACATTCACACACGCCCACTTCCTGCTCCTTTATTCAAATGTGTCTGTTGCATTTCTCTTAGTCCAAACGGAGTGAGATGAAAGCTGAAATGTTTATTCTGGGTTTCCTGTGACTTGGCTCTGGCAGTAATTATGGGTTCTGCTGTAATCACGTTATATGCAATACATGGACATGATATGAGAGGGTGGGGGGGGCGTACAGCTGATGACACACACAAACACACACACCCACACACACAGCTATCCTGCTACACCCAAAATTCAATATAAATACACACGCACAGGCACACACAAACACAAATACACACACACACCACATGCACACAACCAATATATTTTACTGGCAACTCACTGACACCACGCTGCTGCAATTTTCTCTGAAATTAGTCTTGGTTGACTGAATCTTCCACAAGTTTCATTTATCACTTACATTCTCAAACCCGCAGGGGAAAACATGAGAGCACTTTTTAAAGACAAAGCACAAAATAAATCCTGGACACAGACTGTGGCCAAAAACGGCATGTAGTTCAGTAGATATATCTTTGAACTAAGTATTGAAGGGAGCCAGCGCACAATGTATTGTTGGTGCGGAAATGGACCCAGCCGAGAGAGAAAGAGAGAGAGAGAGAGAGAGAGAGAGAGAGAGAGAGAGAGAGAGAGAGAGAGAGAGAGAGAGAGAGAGAGAGAGAGAGAGAGAGAGAGAGAGAGAGAGAGAGAGAGAGAGATAGATAGATAGAGAGAGAGATCTAACTGTTTACATCTCAGATGCTCTCATTTCCCTGTCCCAGCCGGGCCATTTCCGATGCTCATCATAAGTTGTGCGACGGCGAACCAGCGGGCCGGAGATTCCTCAGAGTCCAGCCACTTATCATGAAACCAACAGGAAAAGCCTAAACAAGATGAAACACAGCCAGCCAGTCTGACACACACGCGCAGTCACACACACACACGACACCATCCCACAGACACACAAGCACAGACACACCGCACTACACGATAGTTCCGTAGACAAACACGCACAGACACACGTGCGTGTTACTACATTGGTAAACGGCAGGCAACTCCACCAGCTAATCGGCTGATCGGTAGGCGTCATGCCAAGGCAATTACTTTGGGAAAAGGACTCGATCTGAACTTGTGTTGCTTTAACAAGAAGGAAAGGGGAGGGGAGGGGGGGGGGGGGGGACGTACCAGATGGTTTACTTCACCAGTGGCTGCGGACTGGACCTCAGAGACAGAGAGCACCAGATAAATCAAGCTGTGGTGTTCGAGACTAAGATGGAAAAACTGAGTCTGGGGTCCTCGTCTGTGTCCAGACGCTGCTCTGCTCTCAATGTGTTTGTGGCTCTTTTAAGGAAGGACGACTTAACGTGCGTTTCCCTATCTGTGTATCGTGATGTTTGTTCCATGGTATCTGCATTCAATATTTCATCTGTATTGTTTGCTATCCTTTTTTTATTGTCGTTGATGATATCCATTTGCTCAACTTTCTCTCTCTCTCTCTCTCTCTCTCTCTCTCTCTCTCTCTCTCTCTCTCTCTCTCTCTCTCTCTCTCTCTCTCTCTCTCTCTCTATCTCTCCCTCACACACAAGAGGTAGATTTTGTTCCTCAGCAGATCAGGTTAAAATAGCTTCACACATAATCATCATCATCATCTCGCTTTTACTAGCCAAAAGACCGACAGACGAACCTAGGGTTTCCTATTCTTCATGCCCACCTAAATGAGCCTCTTAAATTTCTCATTAAATGAGAACTGTTCCCAATATAATCCCCAAAGGAGGAGAGAATCTTGAAGGTGACGATGAGAATGTATGCGCTATCAATCACATTCCCTTCATTCAACTTGTTGCCCGAAGCAAAGTAAAAGTTGTTCCTGTGTTACTCATCATATGTCTGTACTAGGGATGTCCGATATTGGCTTTTTTGCCGATATCCGATATGCGATATTGTCCAACTCTAAATTTTCGATTCCGATATCAGCCGATACCGATGTCGATATTTGGGTTATTTATTTTTCCTCAAACCTAATTTAGGTAACATTACATATCTCCTGTTGTGGAATTAACACAACATGCTTAATGTTATTGTGATGCCCCACTGGATGCATTCTTGAATGCAACAAGGCTTTCCAAATGTTAACATTGTCTGTGCAAAATAAGAAAAATACTTCAACTTAATTTAAGGGAAAAGTGCCATGTTTATTTTTATTTTTTTAATGGTCTCAGACAACAGTTTGGATTACACTCTCCCTGAGATAATCTTGACAATGCCCACAACAAATAGGGCAAACTTGACTTCACAAATGATAAAACATTGTACCTGAACAACTATGTGCAACATAGCAGTATGTTTCTTTAACTAAAACTCAAAAACCTTAATTGAATAAATGCACAAATATGAGTCAATTACAATGTGCACTGTACTGCACAATTTTGAAAACATTTATTTGAGCTATAAAAAAAAAAAAAAAAAAAATCGGTTTTAAGGCAAAAAAAATCCGATACCGATATTGACCGATATTACATTTTTATGCTAATATCGGGCCGATAATATCGGTGGGCCGATAATATCGGACATCTCTAGTCTGTACACAATATTTATAAATCGCTCTTGTTTCATTATGATAGCCACATACAGATCAACTCAAACATTTCCCTGGGGCTTGGCCTGACAAGGAAGTCTGTTCTTCAAAAGACAAAGACTAGAACTTGCATTGTTTTTGCTAGATTCCCCGCTCCATTTCATCCAGTTTTCCACTCAGCACATTATTCTTTCGGGGAAAACCTCCACTAATAAAGAGAACGGGCCATTTCCCCCACTCCTGAGGAAACACATGCAATGTCTCGTCATCTCGTATTTTTTATGAGATATTTCCATTCCAATTCTTCCACTATTCGGTTTTTCATCAACCAATAACGTAAAAATAGGACGGTTGGTTCAGAAGCGAGGGTTTTGAGGAGTGACAAGAAGTGAATCATTCTCATTTCCCCCCCAAACTGGCGGAAAATAGTGCTTAGCCTCAGTAATTCTGGAGCCCGGACCACGGCGGCGTTGGAGCTGGGGTAGGGGGGGATTTGGGTTGGAAAGGATGACTCATACACTTCTTTCCATGCTCAATGATTATAATACCCCTTAACAGAGAACAGTACTGTTACAGGGCCAAAACGAATACTCAGTCTCTCGGACTTAACCAGAGCTGCATTCTGAGCGAGCACCGCAGGCTGTGACAAATTAATGGTGAAATTGTTTGCATCATTCGTTCTGCCTGCTGGTGAACAATGGAAAGATGTTCGAATATGTAGAGTATCCCCACAGAAAAAAGGGCTGATGATGATTCTATTACAGTTGTACTTTCACGAGTACAGGACCAGCATGGAATTGAACCCGCCCTTCATTCAGAGCCTGTAAAGTCCACTGTCCACAGTCCGCCTCGACCAATTACTGAGATGGGGATTGTAAGAACATTGCGAATCATTTGGGAGATTTAGATCTGTCCGTGAAATATTAACGTCCAGTTCATAGGTACGTCATAGAGGTCTTTTGTTTGGCAAGGTCAAAGAGCTTCCCTGTTTTTTTTGTATCTTCCATCTTAATATCAGGCATTAACGTTGCCACAATTCCTCCCACAATGGCTGTATTTACAGGCTCATGTGGCATCTACAATGGCAGGGTCACTAGCTTTCTCCACGGTCCAGCTAGATCAAATTCCTGCCCTGGCACCGTGGCGATAGACACACACACACATACACACGTGCACACGCACACACAAACAGCTATGTTTTCACCCCATTTCTCTGATTGAGTCGAACACAACTTAGGAATGTTACTCATTATTTTAAGAGTTATGAAAGCTCTGGCTGCATGCCTGACCCTCTGGAGACGGACGGTAGGATCAGCTCCAGGAATTGTAGTTTTATATTGGTTGGGAATTGTTTTTGCATTCCTCATCCGTCTGAGGTGCACGGTCTGTCATGTCATGAGCGTTCATATGTGCTGTGATAAGACAATTTTGTAGATGGTGATGTATTTTGACGTGTATCCTGAAAGCCTTTTAAACTTTTTCCAACAGAATAGCCATGGGATGCAACGGTGGACAAGGTTTGTTTGACCTTATACTCATCTTTTACCTCAGGTTTAAAGCTGACTCAGAACAACACAAATATTTGTATTGTCCTGGAGTTCAACTTTAAAGTTGACCTCCAGTAGAAAAAGGTAATATCCCCGTGTAAAAGAAGACTCTTCAGCCTTCTTTCCATTGTACTTCTTTTGAATGCTAACATTTTGAACAGTTTCCTGCTCCACCATGGGACTTGAAAAAGGCCATCTGGAACTTCATTCTCCCTGCCTTTTGGAAGGCTTGAACGGCCCTTATGACTTCCAGATGTTAACAGCAACATTTAAACAGCAGCTTTTTTGTTCTCCTGCGATAAAGTGACGTTAAATATATATAGCGTTTCAAAAGATTCTCTACTTTATCTACAGTTCCGATGAAATCTTAAAAGCACTATTTTTGCAATCAATGATTTCGGCTAAAATCCACTAGTGTTTTCATTCCGCTGAAGGTATTCCGAGAATGTTATTTCAATGTCTACAATAAATATAGTGCCTTCACACATTGGGGTCTGAGAGTATGAATGTTTCCTTAAGAGAAAATCTGTTTTCAACTATTGTCTTATGCATTGGGAAAAAAAACACAAAAGGAAAAAAGAAAACTATACGGTGAAGCACTGTGCAAATTGCTCTATTTACCATATCATAAAAATGTTACAATATAAGTTATTTTTAACCTTTATAGTCAAATTAAGAAGATATAATTTGTTTTTAATCTTCATTGTAAAACGCCACCCTTAGGCCTATACTATTTACAAAAGCAAAACCACAAAGCCTTATTTCGTAGTAATGCACTTTAACCAAGTCTTTGATAGAATGATCTTGAAGCCGGATAAACACAATGTACTTGTACAAAATCCATTGAAGAACTTCGGTGAATTTCAAAATTTGTCGAAAAACAGTGCACTTAGTTTGTCCAAAAGAAGTGACGCCTACTCTACTGCAAAAATATCTGTCTTAAGGCGGTGAAACTGTAAACCTGACAGTGATGGCAATCTGGAAGTCATGACCCTCGACCCCTGACCCTCCGCCCCGCCCACCATCCTTGACATTCTTCTTATCTGTGTCTTTCACTTTGTGGGTTTGGAAGCAGGGTTACCATCATTTATGGGAATCAAAGGAAAAGTGGTTGCCTATTCTGTTGTTTAGTACTACATAATTTGTTTCCCACATACAGCTTTGATAAATGCTGCTGTCTATTAGATGTTTCTATTGAATTAGCATTTTGGGACATAGATAGTAAACAACAGGTTTGTCTTTAAGCATTATCGTCAAGAACAAATAACTCTTTTTATCTTTTTAATTTTGCAATGTTAACATTCACTGGATTCCCCCAAAAATTGATGTCTACAAAAAACAATAACATTTTGAACAAATCAAATTGCTTGAAATATTGGCGTCAGCTGCTTCAAGGGCCCCAAAATCAACATATACATGAGTTAAGATGCATATGAGGGCAGGCTCCTGCAAGGCACATACTGAGGGGCCCCGGGGGCGAAGCAGCTCGTCTGGTTCTGGTCACAATGAACCCTTAATGGTAAGTTAAGGCTGCTCTAATGACCCCAAAATCATTAACTATCTCATTCCTATTGGGGCAGGGGCTTTCACAAGCAGTTAACTCCGGGTTATCAATGTTACAGCTAGTGTTATCTCAAAAAATAATTAAATGTTCTTTTATCTTTTCAACATTTGACAATTTTGAATGAAAAGCTAAACAAATGACATGCAAAAGTGCAGTTAGCATGTTGCTACCGCTCAGCTCATCAAGGTTACTCATGTTTGAGGTGTCAAGTGCCGAGGAAGCGACGATCTCGCTGGAGGCACTCCCTATCACACTTTCGCTCCTCTCCATTAGTAAGGAGACATGATGAGAAACCTGGCAGCGGCCCAGATGTAGTTCCCTCCCGATTGGTTCAGCCCAAATGTAGTTTTATAAGTACGGATGTCGCCCTATCACCAATGGCTTCAAGTGGGGATTTTTTGCAAGCGTTGCCTAAATGCCTAATTATAAACATGACCGCAAAACCGTTGAACATCAAATAACTCAATTCACCACACATGTCTAAAGCACATCAAACACCAGATACACATCTGAGTGTTGGTGTTTGTGCGCTTCTCTTCCATTATGGCAGACCCAGCCTACACCCTGTGTGAGGAACCTTCTCGCGGACTGCTGAGGTATGTGGACCAGGGAAGGCCATCTGTTAACCTTGAAGGCCTGTGACAGGGCTTCATGGTAGGCTACACTATGGGAGACCACCTACTCTGCCAGGCAGATGGAAGACTAATAATACACACATAGAGGAGAGTAGACAAAACGGTCACAAACAACGCTCAGTGTCTACCGTGACAACACCCAACTTTGGGTCCTTCAAAAGGCCCATGCATGGAATTTACACTTTAGATCTGTCTGTCGAGACCTATCTATCCATCTATCTATCTATCTATCTAGACAATCAAATTATCTAACAATCCATGTATTTATCTATCTATCTATATACTTATAGATTTGCAATAGCTAAGTATTATATCTATATGGACCCGAACCATCATCGGTCCAGGTAGCGGAATGGGACCACGCCCTCTCGGGATGTGCTTCTAATTGCCATCAAGAGAGAAAATAAACTCAGTGAACTTCGACGGAAAGAGTGGGCGACTTTACCATGAATTGCAGGCGGATTATTCAATGTAGAAGCCAAGACCAGCACTGTCTTTAAAAAGCTAAAGAAAATGGCTTTGGTTTATCATTGGACAGATGTGCTGCAGGAATATGGTCGGGGTGATGTCATGCATTCATTGAAGTGATTTAAGCCATCTAGTCTGGAACTCAATGCACACTCGCAGGGCGCATCCCTTTTCCATTCGAATATATCGAAGATGGGGAGACTTAACCATCACTGGAGATAAAAGTCAAATGGAAAATTATTAAAGATATAATAATTCGTCACTGCAAACGAGTAAGGCTGTTTGGCAATGCTTAACCAATGGGAATTGAGATGCGCTATTTACGAAACCATTCGAGGTATTTGGCAAACTCACTGTGGAGGAGGATGGGCAATCAGCAAAATACAACTTTTCAGTCAGTTTGATAAACTTTCAAAAGTTTACCACATCTCCGCCCGACACGCTCCGGGCTTTGCGTCTAGTCTTGAGGACCGTGCGAGGGCGTCTTACCTGAGCTGGCCGGCGACGTGACGAACAGGAGAATGGCCGCTAGAGTGATCTGAGCGTCCCTTATCCGCCGTTTTACTTTCCATCTTATTCGGGAATCCATGACCGCCAGTGACGTTCACGGCAAGTGGATTCAACTTTTTCGACTGACACACAACTGATACTTTGTTCAGCGCTTACGATCAGGAGAGAACTAGAAGCCAAAAGTCCCAAGAGAAAGAGAGAAGGAGGGGATAATCGTTATTTCTCAAGAAGCCATAAGTTGTTCTGATGCGGGTCCTTCTGGCTGACGGGACCGGTGACCCTCTCTCTGCACTGTTCCCCTCTCTGCCGCTCCTCCGAGCTATCCTGCAATGCAGAGCTCCTGCACACAAGTGTAACTCTTTCAATCGTCAGCCCCCTAGAAGTGGAAAAAAAAGGGATTTCTCTGGCCCTGGCCGCCCCCTCTCTCCTCCGGCTGTCACTCACTCCGCGGACAGGGGGGATGAGCAAATCATAGGGGTGGGTCTAATTGAGCCTGCGCTGTTATTGGCCGTGGGAGGGATGAAGAGTTTGAGAAAAGGTTTGCAGCGCCTGTTAGGAGCGCTGATCCGGTATCCATAGATTTAAACACTCCAGAGCGGGAAAATAAAACGCACAGTGAAGCAAATGAGCAGAATGTACAACAGTTCTAGTCATATGTTGCCTTGAGACTAACACTTAATTTATCAATAATAAAGCATGCTATTAAACATATACAAGATTGAACATATCCTTATAACAGAGCCTTGATGAAAATTGTAAAAAAATAAATAAAAAAAAAAGTACTGAATAATTAATTCATTGATGATGGATTTAGTACCTTCAGGAACTCTTGGTGACTTGGGATGTGTGTGTGTGTGTGTGTGTGTGTGTGTGTGTGTGTGTGTGTGTGTGTGTGTGTGTGTGTGTGTGTGTGTGTGTGTGTGTGTGTGTGCGTGCGTGCGTGCGTGCGTGCGTGCGTGCGTGCGTGCGTGCGTGCATGCGTGCGTGTGTGTGTGCGTGTGTGCGTGTGTGTTTGTGTGTGTTATCTTTGTTCTATAACTTTGGACGTTGGATAACTGGCAGTCCTATCTACAAATACGCTAAAAAAGCGATAGCGGATATTAAAAGATATGGCAACGTAACAATGAAACATTGTTTTTGTTATTAAAACAGGTAAAAGGAACCAACTCTCAGAGGGGGAGGATGAACCTGTTTCCCCCCCCTGGCGTGGCTCGGACACAGGCTGGAGTTTGTTATAATGCCCCCCCCCCCCCCCCCCCCCCCCCCCCCCCCCCCCCTTCTGTGTTTCGCTCATTCGGTTGCCAGAGTTTACCCTGGCAAAAAACAACACCCTTTTCTTGTGGTTCAGGTTGTGAGAAGGGAAGAGTCCAGTGTTATGTCTAGGAGAGGAGAGGAATAATATGGCAAAGGTGAAAAGGATATATGCACGGGGAGGGGTTGACTGGTGTCTGTCATCATCGAAGGAAAAACCGTCATGTTCTAACGCCTTAGAAATGTTTCACCTGTCATGTACCACGCTTCTAGGTCCTAGGTCCTAGCCCTTAACTCCTTGCTCCTAGATCCTAGCGCCTGCATCCTTTCGATGAGTTCATCTGCTATAAAATGACAGATAGAACTGGCAAAGCTTATTGTTTCTCCTGTGCCAAAGTAATTGATGCCAAGCATGAATCCATCAGTGAGCATTACGTGAACGACCGCAGACGTCCCTGCATGTGTAGCCTTGTATATGGACAGCCTATCATGCCGGCTTCCAAAAGCCCAAGGGTTACGCAACAGATTAGCTATCTGCCGTTCACCTTAACTGACCATGTTCAGGATACAGTGGCTTCCTTTATATTGATGCATCGACAGAATTCTCAAACCACCAAATAGCAGCTAGCTTGATGAAGTGTGTATGCCATGTGGCATGTTGTTGTGAGGGATCATGAAGTTTGGGAGTTAACTGACCTTCTCTGGTCGGTGTTAATATCGGCCAGGCCTTGCTTGATCCAGCTTGTGCGATTGAATTCATTTCGAACATCTGCGAACGCATCTTCAAATTATTAGCAACAGCGAAATAATCTACGATTTTAGTACTCCATGTCATATGGTGAGGCTTACTCAGCATTTGTGTGCAAATTTGTTCGTGTTTAAAGAGATTAAATATCTATCAATTATATAATGTGCCAGGCACACTGCCTGCAGCTACTACATGCATTGGGAAGAATCTGAAAATGACACATCTGAACATTTGAATTATTTCCTCTGAGCTTTGGTGCATAGTTTAGTCCAATTACAGTTTTATAAGATATGTATGATTGTAAAGATATCTTTGCTCCTCATTTGGAATCAAAAACCGGCAATCTAATTAAAAAACTACTTCTGTAAATTAATTTTTATTTCCTAAATTTGAATCATGGAAAGAGATGTAGATAGTTGAACGAGTGAAAAACATCATCAAATATTTTGAAATGAGGGTTGAATGAGGGTGAACATATATTTTTGTAGATGAGGATTGTTGTTCTCCAAAAATGTGAAGAGGAAAGTAGAAAAGACCAAAACATGTCACCACTAGCATCAATCTGCAGGGCACACAAAAGTTGCAGATGATTATTGATTTACAGTTATCCTCCCTTCGTCTAGTCAGTTCCAAAAAACAGTTCTCCAGTGTCGTCCTTAGGGCCATCTGCAGGGTCTACTGCTAGGCGCCAAGCCAGGCTGACTGCGCTGTATCTATGGGACCTCTGACAGGGGGTTATCTGTTATCAGCATTAATGACCCGGGCCACTCCAGGGCCTCTCAAGACCCGGGGAACTGCTGAAAAGTTCATGGCCAACGTCCCCCCCTCCCCCCCCCGGTCATCATGTCTCTGAAGGACTTCTTCTCTGGAGGAGAGAGACTGAAGCCTGTGGTCCATCAAGAACGTCCCACTGTGTGGGATAAACGACCTCTTGGGTCTCCCAAGGATATGTTTAGAAAACGCGACAATCTATTTTTGTAATTTATTGTATTTATTTTTGTAATTTACTGTCCAATAGCAATATGCTAGCTGACTTTTGTCAAAATGTCTACTTTAAACTTGTTTTGCCCAATATTGACCTAAATTAAGAATGAAAAAAAAAAATGGTGTCATTAAAGATCAGGTAGGGTTTAGGATACTGCCGACATTGGTGTGTGAACCCAGAATCTTTCGACTTGGACTGAAATACATCAAACAATGGCCATTTTGTTTGATTTCATGGATTTCCTCCAAAGCCTTTATGAACTATGCTTCCTCCTCAGGCCTTTGAGTCCTGCCCCGCCCCAGAGTCTCTGCCGTGATTGGCTGTAATCACATATGATTGGTACATAACCAGGTAGTCTTTACAGGTCTGTAACCTGGTGCTTACCAACCACAGTTAAGAGTTACTCTTCTTGTCAATTCTGAGCCTTGGTGTAATGATGTAGGTGGCTATACTTGTACATCAGAGGTCCCCGTTTCTAAGTTCCATTTAGTCTCTCACATTATACTGCATCAAAAGATCTTGCCGATTTTAGGCCTCGAGCAACACTATAACATGGCATTTACTTCACAGCTGAATTCAGAATGATCACAGACATGAAATATCTAAGAGAGTGCTTTAATAAGCCTGTAAAATGATTTAATATTGACCATATGAACTGATTGGATGACCCACCTGCCTGTCCACTCATTGCTCATGACCAGGGTCTTCCACAAAGGCAGACCTAATGCTAAAGCTGGCGAGCTAGTCATGTGTTTTGGGGGAGTGGCTTCGGGGGGAGGAATGGGAGGGGTTGTATTTTGTTTGTTGGATACTGACTGGTTTCTCCAAATAGCCTACCCTAGCCTTAAGCAGAAAGTGTATAAAAAAAACTGTGATTGATTAAGTTTTGACCTGAGTTCTGAGATGTTCAGTTCAGAGATTATCATAGAAGAAATATAGACTCTGAAGTATGATACTATATTTTCGATTTTGATATGTCTCTAAGATTTATTTTTACCCTTTTTATGCTGAACTGTATACAGCTTCTAAAGCACACTCGTTGTGGCTTTTAATATGTTGTTAACTTTTGTTGGGTACTGTCTCTCCTGCTATGGGTGGTCTATGCGTTCACCCGAACAAAGTTGATTGTTTCATGAATCCATGCTGGATTAATCTCATAACAATAATAAAACAAAGAAGGCCTGCAACACATGATAATCACTCTGTCTCATCCACGTGATCACTCTCCACGTGGAAAACACCCTTGGCATGTTTAACTGGGCTTGGATCTGTTTTACGAGAACATTTTTGTTTTTGTGTTTGGTTTAACTTTACTGTTCCTTACTTGACCGGGGGCTTAGTGTTAAGGCTGCTGTCAAACTTTACTTTGTGGGCTTGTAAAGCCTTCTGGAACTGTGGTGAAGGCCTACACCACTACATTTGTCTATGCTTGCCTTTAAGATCCTTTAGTGTCTTTTGATCAACTGAACATAAGCAATCCAGTTGTTCCCCTTTAGTTGCTCAGCAGCACATATAGGAGGGGTTCACATGAAGTTGCATGCATACCAAGCCGCCATCTTGGTGCTTTCTCACCCTAATTAAACACATTTTAGGTCAAGAATTACCAAGATAGTTGGATTGAATTCATTCAATGGAGGTTCAGATAACATGATTGAAACCACTACATTCTTGTATATTGTACACATTAATAAATCAATAATTTTCCTACAGCCTGCACTCTTGGATCACAGTAGAGAATGTATTGGCTGTTTTCAAGCGAACAGTAAATCGCGTCAATAGCTTTCCAATTAAACTGCCACTCCTTACATTACTTTGGATCGAATGCTCCTTGTCACACCACATCAGAATAGTGGGCCGGCTACGGGGTTTGTTCAACTAACAAAACAACAACACAACACGTATTGGGTTCAATTTTCAATGCGCACAGCCAACGTGTAGGCATCCTTGTGCTAAGACAAGCTCTGAACTCTACCTGCTCCTTCAAGGAGAGCTGAAAATGCTCAGCTGTTTTCTAATATAAGATAACTCATATGCGTGTCATGAAAGCAACGTAAACTTCGCTGAAAAACTGCCAAAAGGTTGGAACCATTGACGTCATCGGTTGAGGCTTTGCATGCTCGAAACAGGATCAATGAAATCATGTTGACCTTTCTCGACACGGATCTGATCCCTCTAAGATGCGTTTGATAAATGCAGTACAGCCTTTCAAAATGAGTTAATACAGTATTTCTTCATATTGAACTTAATTCACACTTCTTGTGCCTAACAAAAAGGCAGATATTGGCGTGCTCAGATAATCGGTGAATCAGTTCAGACCTCGTGAGGACGGTGTTTAGAGGGAAAATTAGACATTTATTTGGTATTTACAGAGTGTCCTGGTTTGCGGAAAAGGTTCTGCCAATGGACACCTTTTGACTGACCCCATGGTTAGACTCATAAACTCCACTGGTACCTCCGACCACCTCATTTGCATGTTATTTTTATTGAAAGAGCACGGATACCGTTTGTACTCTACACCATTTTGTTTAAACTCTTCACAAAGGCCCCCTTCTCCTCGACTTATTCAATTCAATTCAATTCAATTTTATTTGTATAGCCCTTAATCACCATTACAGTCTCAAAGGGCTTGTTCACAATACTTAAATTCTTAGGTTGTCAAAATGTATGTCTTCGAAACCCACAGTCCTGTCCGCTCACCTATGAGCACTGCCTAATGTGTTTCCAACAGTTCTACAGCAGTACGCAATGGATCAAGCAAAGCAAGACCATGTTGTGTTTACATGTGTTATCCTAGTAAAGTGGCAAGAGGCAGGTTTGAGACGTCATGTTGGATTCTAAAGGTCATTTGAGGTACCTTTTCCTGTGAGCAGTGTTGACCATGGGACCGACTACTAGGGGGGGAAGTACTGAACAGGCTGGTTTATTCCATGGGTGTACAGAGTGTAATCCCATTGCACTATTAGCGTGTATTTTAATCCATGTGCACATGTCAAAACATTCACAGCAGCTGCTCTTAAGAGACCAATACATCAGTTGAGAGGAATAGCAGATGTGGCAGTGTGTGTGCATGTGTGTGTGTGTGTGTGTGTGTGTGTGTGTGTGTGTGTGTGTGTGTGTGTGTGTGTGTGTGTGTGTGTGTGTGTGTGTGTGTGTGTGTGTGTGTCTGTGTGTGTGTCTGTGTGTTTGCTAGTGTGTGTGTGTGTGTGTGTGTGTGTGTGTGTGTTTGCAAGTGTGTGTGTATGTGTGTGTGTTAGCTAGTGTGTGTGTGTGTGTGTGTGTGTGTGTGTGTGTGTGTGTGTGTGTGTGTGTGTGTGTGTGTGTGTGTGTGTGTGTGTGTGTGTGTGTTTGTGTGTGTGCACACAAACACCTAAGAACTCAACATTTTGCATAGATTTACACCGGTGCACACACACATACACACATACATGCATGTACGCACACATACACACACACATGACACGTTGGCTGCTAGTTATCGATCTAGTACAAATCCCCCATTGGCTGGGGTCCCAGAAACTGCCCCCCGCTAGTGCCTCATCTAACCTCCATTGTTGCGAAAGGTTCAAAGATGTGATCAACCTCCAACTGAGCCTTGAATGTTAGTAGTATTTATATGTCACATAGTTCTTAAAAGTCTGCATCTGTGTGTGCTTATGAATTGGCCCAAATTGACCCACACATGGCATGAGTTACTCAAATGATAGAAAATAAAGAGGCTTTTTGCTTCCCTGTAATTACAACAATAAATGTGTAGAGAACTCAGGACAGCGTCACTAGAATGGATAAGATATGCACTTTTAAACTATAACTCATTATTACTTTTCCCAACAACCGCCTTAATAGTTTCTTTCAGATAAAATAAAAAACAGATAACTACAAGATAATGAAAATACTAGCGGAAATAGCAATTGAAAATAATATGTATATATATATATATATCTATATATTGATTCATAAATACAACATGATATTATCTCCTATGTGGACCCAGGAATTGCTAACTTTGAAGCAATTGTCAATGGAAATACACCTCAACGGTGTATTTTTTTTCCTCGGGTGCAAAGAATCTCTATTGTGCATACGGCAAGCATTGGACGCCGCTATTCAAATGTAATTTATCAGGCAATCACAGATGTCGGAGAAGGCTATTAGATTGGCTTTATTAGAAACACAACACTTAATTTTACGACCGTCTTCATTTTTATTCACCGTTGATTTGACCCAGCTGCATCATATAGACAGCAAGTGATTTAAAGGATGCACATTTTGTGTTTTGACACAATAGATGAAACAGGAAGTGGGAGGTGTTGTTTGTGGGGAGTCCCCCATTTCAATCCCTAAATTATACAGATGATCGCATAGGCTCTCCCAGCCGCGAGAAGGCGCAGGGAGTGCGCAGGCCCCGCCTGAAGTAGCTCTACGTTCTAAACGGTCTGTACCAAATTAGTCCAGCAAGGTAACTGAGTCCCTGAGAGCTCATGTTATTCATCACATGTGCCCTGCAGGCCCAAGGTTTCAGCGGCCCCGCGGTCTCGCTGGTCGCCATGACTCTACCCTTTATTCGGTTTGCCTCAAAAGGGGACTTTAAGTCATAAATGAAAACCTCTTAGGCAGCTCGTTGTAATTAAGAGGTCGACGGATATAATAGTAGTGGAGCAGAGGAGAAGATGGAGGACAAACGCGCAAACAAGCTGGGTGGTGGTGTTTTGTTTGTGCTGGTATTCTCTGTAGTGGTGTACTTATTGGCGTGTCCAAAACTTGATTTTGTTTTTGTCTTACTGACATATGTAACAAAACTGAACTATGCGTAATTTTTTTCATTTGCGTAAGTGACGATGACCTTTGCTGCTTGTTGTGTGATTTGATTGGTTGATTCCTATCATATTGTAGTGTGTGGTAATCTTTGTAGCTCCCGCAATCATAATTCTTTGGCGCCGCTACTGTGAACAATAGCGGTACGAGAATCGCTAAAGTTCATGTCGGTTGACCAGAATGACCTCCGACAGAACCTCGGACACTCTGGGGTGATAGCACAGCAGCTGATCCGCTGAAAACATCAAACGCCCATTCAAAAGGTCTGGAAGATCCAAGGTCACCAAGGATTTCGTTTTGTATCAATTACAGCCATTCAAACATCTGCTCCCCTAAGCTGCGGTTGTCATGATGTATTGAGGCCACTGAGGCACAGTGCAATAACAACATTGACCTGTTCAGAGGAGAGGTCAGCAGAATCTCTGCGACACCCTCCACTTCTCCATGTCCCCCCCCCCCCCCCCTCAAGGCACTGACTAGGTTTCCCAGAGACACCCCCGTAGTAATTAGGTTGCTATTTCCCCGCCACCAGAATTCCTGAAGGGTGTACCTCACACTGTTCGAGCGAGTATCTGTCTTTATAATATTGTGATCCTTCTATCCCCATGAATACTGATCTTGGCCTGGAACCAGGAGTTCTCGGCCAGTTACCGGCTTTGGTCTAATCCCCCTTTTCCTACGGATGGTATTAGATTATATAGCCGCTGCACAGCTTCAGGGATATGTGGCGCACAAACAAACATTAGGAGGAATTCTAGTGAGCTGGCTGTGGCGGTAGACAGGTAAACACACATCTCAGGGTATTGGAACAAACCCTTAGGTGTCAGTGGATGCTGGCTTCCCGTTGACATATCGGTGCTCCTGAGTCTGACCTCGACCTCCTACACTGCGGAGCACAATGTCATCCATGAGGTCAAACAAATCACCGTTGAGCTCTTGAACCGTGATCCAGAATGGTTAAGTCGTATGGCCTCCCCGTGTTACATATGTCCTTGCTATCTGTAATCCTATGAATAAACGTTGCAGAACCCTTCTGCAGCTTTAGCACAGCTTACCTCTTCCCCTAATAAGAGGAGAGCCTTGGAGAAACAGAGGAGAGCCTGATCACTCTAATATTACCTCTTACTGTTCTCACAGTTCAGATGATTCACCCTACTCACCCTTTCTTGTCTGCTTCTTCAGTCTGTCCCCATCACTTAGACTTTATTTTTAAATGCTTGATTAAAACCAAATAATTTTGTTATTCCTAATTAAACTAAGTAAACTCAATAGTTTATAGAAAGTAAATTATTGAACCAAAAATAATAATTTCAGCTTTCAATAAAGGTAAGAAGGTGCTGCTCAACAAAAGGCAAAAAGGAACCAAAGATAGTGGAAAATAATGCTGTTGATGTTTAAGATGCAAGCATGATTAAAGAATGTAAATGAGGTTCACAGACGTTGGAATACTGGCACATTTCGGGATGCCACGATGGATGCGAGAAAGAAGGAAAGAACAGACAGATGTGAACTGAAGTTAAAGACAACGTCTTCTCACCAGCCAGTCTTCATTGTTATTCATTGCTATGACTAGGGGAATCCCTTCCTCAACCTAACCACCTAGCCCTCGGCAACCATCTTTGCTAACATCTTGAGGTTTTTCTAACATCTTGAAAGTGACAGAGGTGTACCCTTGCCAGTCGTTACTCACGCGGCATGATTTAAAACGACCAGCATTGACTTCATGCTTCTCGCTTGTTTCACTGGATTGGAATGCTGTGCAGTTTGAAATATGGACCTGTTGCGCAGTATACGCTACACGTAGCCCTCCATAACGCGGGCCTGCCGCTATGTGCGTAGCGGTGGAGTTGGCGGCGCAACGAGCTGAGCTGAATGGCAAACTGCTGCTGAGTCAGCCAGTCTGTGGTCGTGGTCAACCCTTTTTATTCCCCGAACAGTCCCTGGTGGCACCACTTACCTCGCTGACTAACACAGACTCTTAAATAGTGTCTGAGTCTCTCTCTCTCCTTTTTCCAGCCCTGCAGTCACTTCACAACTATTCACCGCTATGCTCAAAGGTCTTCTTCAGCTGTTTGAAACACCTGCAGCCGTCAGAGGAATTACTGCTGCCGAGAGCTTTTGTATAAACGACAACCATGGGAGTGTTTAGTATTTTGATTCTGGAGGTACTCCAGCACTGGGGAGTTTTCCTCGTGCGGAGCAAACCACTTTGCCGATGGAAGCGAAGGTTCCATGAGATAAACGGGTCACGGAGATCAAGGGCTGGGCGGATCTGTCTCCCCTGACTGCTTATCCCACCACTGGTCTGCCGGACAGATGTTACACCCACGACAAGCACACGAGACACATGGATCAGCATAGGCACACAAACGTGGGCCCACACGTACATCCACACACACACACACACACACACACACACACACACACACACACACACACACACACACACACACACACACACACACACACACACACACACACAAACAGACACACACACACACTCAAGAAATACATGAGACACACATACAGACTCACACACACAACCACACACGAGACATACACACCCCTTCCTAGAAATGTGCACAAACGCACATGCACATTCAAAATGTATGAGTTTCCAATGGATCTCCACACATTTACACACACACACACACACACACACACACACACACACACACACACACACACACACACACACACACACACACACACACACACACACACACACACACACACACACACACACACACACACGCATCCACATACACACACACACACACACACACATTGCAAACTGATGCACAAATCCCTGACTTGGTCAGATTCTTACATCCTGCCAGTTATTGAGGCCTTTCTCTGAATTCCACCAGCAACAGTCTCAGATATTCTAACTATGTCCCTGCAGAGAGAGAGAGAGAGAGAGAGAGAGAGAGAGAGAGAGAGAGAGAGAGAGAGAGAGAGAGAGAGAGAGAGAGAGAGAGGTGCCTGGGGGATGGCTCGATTTCACCTTGGTCTGACTTCCTCCCCCACCAAAGAGAACCCATATGCTCACTACTACTATTGCCGTGGACAATTATCGCCAGCACAAGCGACTCCATTGTGCTCCTGGTAAAGTGGTTTCACGTTAATGTTGACTAAACGCACAATAATTACCCAGAGATGCCTTACAGTATGCGCAGGGCTGTATCCTGCGCAATCAGGATTCCCTTGATTGCGCAGGATACAGCCCCATCTGTGTGTTTTGTGTTTGTGTGTGAGGGAGGTGAGAGAGAGAGAGAGAGAGAGAGAGAGAGAGAGAGAGAGAGAGAGGGAGAGAGAGAGAGAGAGGGTGAGAGATAGAGAGAGAGAGAGAAAGAGGGATAAAGTGACAGGAATGAAAAACAAAAAAGGAGCTGCTGTAACTTGAGAGACTTGCTAAGATGAGGATACAGTTGTAGACTCTGAAAAATCATATGGTATAAAACAGCCTTTGTGTCGCTGTTAAAACAGAGACAACCACCCCCTTAAGAAAGCAGACAAAACAAAGTAGGTGAGTCAGTGGTTGTGGTCCACAGCGGGCCAGTCCTACAGTACTGGTTTTGAATTGCTTTTAAATGAGGCGCGGATGATGTGGAGCGAAGACAATGACTCATATTCTGAAAACACACATTTTCAGACAATAATGTAACAAATAGAAGGATGTTGTTTACAAGGTCCCTGCTGATGGATGCTGATGACCGCTCAGCCACTCAGCTAGAGGGGAGTCGTTATGGAGTGACTTGCTAACAGACGCGTCCATTCTGGTGCGTCCCTCACCCTGGCTGGCCGGAGTCTGGCCGGGACTCAGGCCGGGACTCAGGCCGGGACTCAGGCCGGGACTCAGGCCGGGACTCCTATTCAGGTGGATGGGCCTATAAGTGTGGGTGTAGGGGTGGGCAGGGCTGTGTGAGCAGGTGTCTATTGGGTTAGTGGGGGGGGGGGGGGGGGGGGATATAGCATATACTTATTTCTCCTTGTTTTCTTGAAGTTGTTGTTATTTTGTCTAACTCTTACCACCTCCCCTTATAAGATGTGGCTGTCGTGCTTCGTTTGTTTGGTGTAAATTGACAGTGTTAGCTGTTGGGGATCGGGAATTTCTGTGTACTGTACATCAAAGACAACCCTGCTGACACAAGGCCTGAGAATATTGACATGATTCACAATATTGATACTTGATTCACAATGAATCCGGTGGGGGGGGGGGGGGGGGGGGGGGACGTAAGTAAAAAAGTAGTGAGACGTAAGTGAAGGAAAGTTTGAGAGTGGTTGAATGACGGAATCAGCGGGTCTAGACACTGCTGGTAGCCTGCCCGGGCCCGGTCTCTTTGAAGCCTACCTTCGCATCTCTTACTGTACTGTTCCTCACAAAGCTTATGGCGGATCAACATCACTGTAACATCAGAGTGTGTCTGTCTGTCTCCCCGCTCCTCAACTGTGATGCTGTGGTTGTTTATTCGTATTCATCTCCTTTTCCTCCCCTTCCGTTCATATTCCCCCCCTGTACTCCCTTGTGTCCCTCACGCTCTCTCACTCTCTCTCAATCTCTCTTTTCCCCTATGCCTTTGTCTCTCTCTCTTTCCCTCTCCCTCTCCCTCTCACTCTCTCTTACTCTCTCTTTCCCCCTTTGCCTTGGCTCTCTCTCTTTCCCTCTCTCTCTTTCCCTCTCTCTCTGTCTCTCTGTCTCTCTGTGTGTCTCTCTCTCTCTCTCTCTCTCTCTCTCTCTCTCTCTCTCTCTCTCTCTCTCTCTCTCTCTCTCTCTCTCTCTCTCTCTCTCTGTCTCTCCGTCTCTCTGTGTCTCTCTCTCTCTCTCTCTCACTCTTTCTCTCTCTATATATCTCTTTCTCTCTCTTGTCACATTTCCTTTTTCCATTTTCCATCCCCTTCAGAGATTGCTGGACCTCACCACGTTCCAAACACATGTTGAATGTGTGTGTGTGTGTGTGTGTGTGTGTGTGTGTGTGTGTGTGTGTGTGTGTGTGTGTGTGTGTGTGTGTGTGTGTGTGTGTGTGTGTGTGTGTGTGTGTGTGAGTGAGTGAGTGAGTGAGTGAGTGAGTGAGCTAGTGAGAGAGAGGGAGAAAGATTTAGAGGGGAGAGGGTAAAATGGAAAGAAAAGAGCTGGAAGGACAGATAGAGAGAGGGGAGCGAGAGGAGACAGACAGAGAAGAATGTAGAAGAGGAAGTGAGAGCGAAAGAGAGACAAGAGTAGATTTGTTCATCAGTCCAAAGAAGAGATTTATACCTGGATTCCTGCTGTTAGATGTCAGCCAGTGAAGGGAGCGACACTTCCTCTCACACGGAAACATGAAGATCAAGGAAGGAAAAGAGTAAAAACACGACTTGGAATTGCTTGTTCTGGAACATTCAGGTTACTGCATTGATCAGTATTTTACTGAAACATATTGACAGGTGCTTAAATCACCTAGTATCATCGCATGGAAAGCATTGCTCTCTTTCAGAACGGGAATTGTAATAAAATAGTCTGGCAGAACTGTTCCGAATCTTCCGAAGAGATTTGGGGAGAAAGGGACCGAATTGGAGCCACTGCCATATAAGTTGGGAGCTGCTGACACTTATTAAGATGTAATACCCAGTATGAATATACACCCAAAAGCTTGTTAAAATGCACCATGGCAGGCGGTTTATGCCTGTACTGCTCAGCTTCAGACAGGAGAAGGAGGAGCCATAGGGATTAGACACAATTGCTTAAATGTTTCTTTGGTCATTATGATAGTTTGGTGTTACTCCCACAATGGAGGTCATGTCAGAGTACGGCGGGGACACCGTACCGGAAGTGACAGGCGGCAGACCCGAAAGCAGGATAATTGGCAGAATACCAAGTATTTAAAAAGCGGGCGAATGATTACCTAACTGGAAACTCTGAGCTGAGAAAATATGAAATGTGAGAAGAAAGAGCAGCAAAAAAATACTTCACTTAAAGAGTCAGTGAACACAAAAAGTCCCCAAGTTAGAGAGAAACAAAAATCCTATGTTTTTGTTATTCTCCCCAAAACACTGTGAGGATTCCACGTTCACATCTGAGGGCTTTTTCCGAGGTAGTCTGACGTCCTGACCAAGAGCAACGGCGGGGCAGATTGTGTGGACCTGTGGAGCTCTGTCTGGGGAGCAGTTGACTATGGAAGGCGTCTGAGAGAAAGTTGACCTTTTCGGACACTAGTAGTATATATTCAGTATATAGTATAACGCCACGGTGTGTAGGTCGATGGTGAAGCTCTGTCTGAGCAGAGATTATTTAATACCCACGTCCGAGGGTAAGGCTTACTTACAGGACACCTATAGTATAACGCTACGGCGGATGTGGATGGTAAAGTTCTGTCCGAGCAGCGATTTATTTAATGTCCATTTTTTTTTTAAGGTAAAATGAAAGAATAATAAAATCCCAAACTTCCCCCAAAATTGATTTCACAATTGTACCAGCAACACTCACGTAACCACCAGGTAACATGCAGAGCGGTCATAAGAAGACAGGGTCAGAGGTCGAATAGTCTCTTCTGCATAGGACATTTCACCTTGAAACGACCCGGAAGTATGCAATGGCCCACACTGGACGATTTTCCAAGTTTAAAAACATGAGAGACTACACAACAAACGACAGATGAGGATACTTACAACTGTTTTGGTCGTTAAGTGTTTTGATGGAAACTATTTTACCAAGAAAACAAACCACACACTAACCGATTCCACAGCAACCGTATTCCTGAAGCTCTTCCGGTTTTGACGGAGTCCCAAATAGCAACTCACGATTAAAAAACGTGTCTTAAGCGTAAACAAACATTGCTGACACGCTAAACAATGCTGAAGGGAGTCATGGAGACAGCATGAACGGATTGCAGATGTTGCAGCGGGAGTCCGACTCCTTTAATTCGGAAAGCCATCACACTTTTGCTTTCCGCCATGGCTTCTATTTTGACCTGGCTCCTGATTGGCTGTTGTGTTCTCTAAAGGCCAAGGAAAGGTGCTTCAATGCTTCCTTCCTGATCTTCCTGATCTCCGAAGGGTACACTGGACCATCCTTTAGAGAGGGAAGGAGATAATGGAGATAATGACGTCCCACAATTCCTGGGCAGCCACGGTTAAAGAGGAACCATTCAGCCGTTCACAAAAACAAACCTACCACATTCCAACATCCGCTGTCGCATGAGTTAGCCTAATATAAGTCCTAATGTCCCAATTGTCCTTCACATCTTCTAAAGTTTTCCATCAGGGTTAAGGAAGTTGGTTTGGAAAAGAAGGATGTCATTTTTTTTACGACTGCCAAAAAGTTAAAAGAACACGAAGTACACCCTTTTTCCAGAAGGAGCAGCTTCTAGAAGGGACTCTGACCCTGTACGGTTGAGTTTTTGTTTGGCACGCTGGTGTTAACGTTTGGCACGCTGGTGTTAACGTTTGGCGTGTGGTGCCTTTGGACCGTTGTGTTCACACACGGACCTGAGAATGAGGTTGAGACGCCTTGTGAAGTGGAAACAACAGGATTCTCACTGTGTTGTCAGGCGGGTGTTTGTCTTTTAGTGAGTTAATAGTGGTGAGAACGATGGTCCAGTCCTCTCTGGTCCACTCTAAAGCAGGTCTACTAGGTTCTTGATAACGTAAGGGTGGAATCAGAGAGCCCAGTTATGTGGTATGTGTGTATTGGCCCAGGACTAAAGAGGCGTGTGTGAGGAAGGGGAAGGGGGAGGAGGGCGCCACTGTTTCCAACACTATATTGACAACAGATTTTGCCCAATTTCCCTCGAGCTCAAGCAAAAGCTTAGCGGGGAAAATCGTCACGATGGCTCAGTGCTTTCATCTGCCGATACGGACCGAGCAGCTTTCCTCTGTCTTTACTTCACAAACTCTTTCAAGAACATCCAAAACCATGCACGCCAATACTAAACACATCTCTATCCAAATCTAAATATATCTCATCAACATACGCAAATTTTCATTTTCCAAAACATCGGCAGCAGTTGAGAATAAAAATTGTATTCGGTGTCGTGTAAAGCCTTTCATATTATGGCCTCTTTCTGTTGAAAAGGTTTCATTTTAATCCCATTTTATCGCACTTGCGGGAGAGCGGTGTCGGCTGTCTGCTTTCACAGAGCAGGGATACAGCTGATAAATCAACTCCTACACCCCTAATTACAAATCACACGTATAATTTGCCTGATTTGTAGCATAACACCAGCGGGCCCAGCTGGGCAGCGTCTCCCTGGGATTAACCCAATGTGGCTATAAAGTCGGGCTCGGAGAGACGGGGCTAGTGCGTGGATTTATTTAGAGAGGAGCCCTCTGCGTAAACACAACGAGCTGCTGTGTTTGAATTGGGCTGACATGGGACCCTCATTGTCTCTCTTTACACAAATATGTACGCTCACTCGCTCTCTCTGTGTTTCGCTCTCGTTCGCTCTTCTTCCCTGCTCGCTCCAACACACAGTTTGTTTGACAAGAAAATCAAGCTTTGTATAGATGTAGCTAATCACCGCCCCTCTTTGGGGGTGTCTCAGGGGGTTTCTAAACGTAGCTTCTATCAGCTTTTAGCTTTTAGCATTTTGCTATAAGCGTCCTTTGGTCGTAATTAACACAGAGGCACAGAGTTGGAATGATGGAAGGCGTTTGAGCTTATCTGATGCCCTGTCTCCTCTGAGTCCCACCAGCCCCCGCGTTGAACTAGACAAGGCTTCAGCGGAGCTCTGACAAACGCAAGCACTGCATGCCAACTGCAATACCTGCTGTCACACAACGGTGGCACCAAACTGTTTAGTGTCACTGTGCCGTGCTGATGCTTAAGACACATGGGAAACAAGAGGATTTTAAATGTGATGTTTGTTTTCTGTTATAGACCACTGTGTTGGGTATTCATGTATCAGAGGGGAGTACAATTTTAGAGACGTTACTATTGACTAATTCAGAGTTAGACAGATGGATAGAACTTCTTTCTTTTCTAAATGATAGCATTGGTGGTGGTCCTGCATGAAAATAGATTGGCTTTGTAAATTACCCCATGTGAATAAAGTGCAACACACCCAGGAAAATGCAACTCCAGTCAGAACTTCTGATGTTCCCTTATCACCAGCTTGGTCCGTTGTCTTTCATTCTTTGGCCCGTGATCAAGGAAGCAGGGAAGGAAGAAGGAGCCAATCAGAGGGGGTTAGTTCCTGAAGAGCTTGGCAATACAGACACTTTAGATGAGGGCGGAGCTTATTATTGAAAAAAAAACTTCCCTCTCTCTGTCTTTGTCTCTGTCTCTGTCTCTGTCTCTGTCTCTGTCTCTGTCTCTCTCTCTCTCTCTCTCTCTCTCTCTCTCTCTCTCTCTCTCTCTCTCTCTCTCTCTCTCTCATCCTCCCTCCCTCTCTCTCTCGACTCTCTCTAGCCCCGCCCTCTTCTTCTATTGTCCCTGCCCCCTTTTCTCTCTGCTCACACACAGAGAGGGTTTTTCCTATATCCTTCCCACAGCCTATCGTGTAATAGCAGAACCATATGCGTGCAGCAGCAGTGCTGACGTGTGTGTGCAGGGAGGCCTTGGGTCCACAGGGAAGAAGAGGGACACATGGTGCTGCAAGGAACGCTCTCCATTCTTTTACCCTTTCCCCCCCCCTCTTTCTTTACCGGTTTATTTTATTTTTCTAGATCTGGCGACCCAAAGTGGCTTTCACTGTCCTGTCCTCTGGAGGGTAGGCAAGTATAATTTAAAAGTTTGGATTAGATTCGTTTTTAATTAGTTTAGTTCCTTAGCACAACCTTTCAACGTCTGTCTGATACACCAGAAATAACCTAACCACCCCCCTAACCTCCAACCCCTACCCAGCCCGTCTGAGCTGCGTTGTATTGTTTTGCGGTGTGTGTGTTGGAACAAGCCTTACTCCACTCTGAGGTGCTTTCAAAGAGAACCAAAGCCATGACAGCTGCACGCTTGTCTTGGCGTTCCTGTGTGAGTGGATTTCATCCCACCCTTCTGCATCATGACTCACGGCTCGGCCACACCTCACCTTCCCACAGCCCACCCCCCAACCCACCCCGACCCCACCTCAACCCCACCCTCCGCCTCGACCCACCCTCCAACCCAATCAAACACTTTCTCCAGCCCACCCCCCTCTGAACTTCTTTTCTTTCCATCCTTTCCTCCTTCCATTC
>NC_044051.1:19420009-19455009 GCF_902167405.1 Gadus morhua | reverse complement strand
TTCCTCCTCCGTCTCCTCTTCCTCCTCCTTTTCCTCCTGCTCCTCCTCTTCCTCCCCCTCCTACTCCACTCTCCTACTCCTGGGCCTGCTCCTCCCGCTCCTCCCTCTCCTCCTCCTCCTCCTCCCTCCCTCTCCTCCTCCTCCTCCTCCCTCCCTCTCCTCCTCCTATTCCTCCTCCTCCCTCCCGCTCCTCCTCCTCCCTCTCCACCTCCTCTTCCTTCCTCTCCTCCTCCTCCTCCTCTTCCTCCTGCTCCTTCGCCTCCTGCTCCTCCTCCGGGAGTTAGTCGAAAGTCTGTTCCCAGCAGGCTGCTGACGTCGACGTATAGGAGGGCCGTCCGATGGGGCAGACGAGTGGGCCGACCGTCTCGGTTGATTCAGACTTTCCACCCCCTCCTCCCCACACTGCCACGACCACCGCCGTCATCACCACTCACCCCAACACCCAGCCTCCGTTTCCCCCCACCCGTAAACCATGTGCTTCTGCTGCTGTCTATGGCAGGGAGAAGAAAGGGGATATAAGAGGAAAGGGTTTATCACTGGTCATATGTAACACAGAAGTACTGGGAGAGCTCTGGGGGACGGGCCAGCATTTGGGATAATTCGGTCATTGTTGCCTGAATGAGAGACAGAGAAAGAGAGAGAGAGAGAGAGAGAGAGAGAGAGAGAGAGAGAGAGAGAGAGAGAGAGAGGGGGATGGTCTGAATGGATTGTTTGGATGGAACGAGTGATGAGACAGATGATAGAAGGAGAGAATGTTTCACGGCACAATGGACACAGACACTCACTCAGGTCCATCTGGCTTTGTGTTGCTCTTTACACACATAGACACACATGCATAAAAAACACACACACACACACACACACTCACACACACACACACACACACACATGCACACAGACACCTAGACCTACACACACACACAGAATGAGATGTACGTAAACTCGCTAACAGCTGAGCAAACAGGAGAGAGAGTGCCTTCATTTGACCATGTTAACATTTTCAAATAACTGTAGTGCTCGTCTGTTTACTTTATAAAGTGGAGTATGTCTGCATCCCTCTCTCTCTCTCTCTCTCTCTCTCTCTCTCTCTCTCTCTCTCTCTCTCTCTCTCTCTCTCTCTCTCTCTCTCTCTATTTCCCTCCCTCTCACTCCTTCTCTCTCACACACAAACATGTACACACAAACACCACCATGCACACACACACACACACACACAAACCTACACACCAATACACAAACACACAAACCTTATTCTACACACATGAACACCTACACGCACGTACACAAACACACACACACACACACACACACACACACACACACACACACACACACACACACACACACACACACACACGCACACACACCCTGTCTAGACCCCATCCTCTGCCAATCTGGCAGCTAATAGAGACAGTCCAGGTTGTTTGGGACCCTGGTGAGTCACACTGGGAACGGGCTGCCCTTGTCAACCCCTCACCATCCTAGTTCCAGTCTCGCCATCAGGGACATGGAACTGAGCGCGCAGTGACTCAGTACCGGCGAAGAAGAGCACCAGAGAGAACGCATTACAGCTGCTGGGCCTGAGGACGGTCCGTGGACAGGAAGGCACGAAGGGAGACTCCTGCCTGGTTCCACCGTCAGATCTGCATGGTTTCGGGTTTGTTAGTGAGTTAGTAAGTGAGTTGTATTTGTGACTGTGTGTGTGTGTGTGTGTGTGTGTGTGTGTGTGTGTGTGTGTGTGTGTGTGTGTGTGTGTGTGTGTGTGTGTGTGTGTGTGTGTGTGTGTGTGTGTGGGTGTGTGTGCACATGATGCGTGCGTGTGTGTAAGTTATTCCATGGTATATCACGACCAAAAGTTGACTAAGCGACCCTGAAGAAATAACCGCGTCAGAGAAAGAAATGTGACTTTTTCCACAATGATTTCACCAGACCGCTGGGAGAAGCAAGTCATAAAGATTACCGACGTAAGGGTCTCTTGAGTGTGTGTGTGTGTGTGTGTGTGTGTGTGTGTGTGTGTGTGTGTGTGTGTGTGTGTGTGTGTGTGTGTGTGTGTGTGTGTGTGTGTGTGTGTGTGTGTGTGTGTGTGTGTGTGCGTGTGTGTGTGTGGGAGGATTTGGGGGATGGGATGGGAGGTTAATGGCAAATGCGGGTTAAGTACAGAGGTTCTGGGCAAAAGCTGTTTGATATCTGGCGTCATTTTTCAACTTCACTTCCTCAAATACTCATAAATCTGTGGTGAGGTTTAGAGGGGGTGAGGTCATCTGTTTATTCTGCCCGGGTTTCTGGTTGACGACGGGGGGGGGGGGGGCTGTGGTGGTGTCAGGTATCCCTTGGTTATACGTGTTGAGGCAGAACTACGGGCTTTGACCAAGGTTCACCAGGTAATGAAAAAGGACCTTTTTATTATGTCTTCGCCTATCATGTCAGGGTTCCAGCGGAAAATTTAAATGACACGCTATCGATTCCTTCCTTTTGCTCTTTCGTTGTATCATCTCATCCTAAAACTAGAACCTTAGCAACTAAAAAAAACTTTAGCTGTATCATTTCATCCCCTCCAAAATGATGAAGTAATTTAGGACATGTGTCTGAACTTGCTAGCCTAACTCTTTTCGCCGGTAGTCGACGGAGTGACGACCGTGGGATAACGAAACCTGGCCACCCTTTTAAAGTAACAGATCTTTGTTTGTTTTAGGCACGGTTCTACTGTGACGCCTCTCACATGCACAGATGTCTTGGAGAGTCCTGGGAAGGCAGTAGGAGGTGGAGGTTGGGTTCGGTAGAAGAAAAACAAAAGTGGGCAAAACACAGGAGAGAAGGGGCCTTTAATAAAACTCTGGCGGCTTTGCCCTCACACGTCCTGATTGAGAATCACTGCCATCTGTGTTTTCACTGCCAGGAGGGCACCACACAGGAGAGATCAAGTTCATGCATAATGAACGTATTCGTCTACACATACACTGTAAAGTATGTTAAGTTGTGTACATGCCACTACATGATAAGCAATCATTTTATTGTTCGACCCTGTGATAAACATTCTAATCGTACTTAGTTGTCATGTTATCAATAACTTGCGTTGAACACACACACTAGAAACATTATCGAGCGCTCGCTCGCTCACACACACACAGAGATATATTTATTTGTAATGCAAGTACAAAGTTGAAATGCACAGAACTTTTCTAAATACACCCTTTACAAAGCCCTGAAACACATAAAACAAGCAGTTAAATGCAACAAAACAGCCCAGTAACACAACACAAATGCAAAACCAGCATAATTAAAATCAGTCCAACACCCATAAAAGGCAGAGACAATAATAAAAAAGAAAATCACGAAAAAAGAATAAAAGCGCAATAAAAGCCCTTTAATGGGCAGCCGTGGTCACAGCCATGAAACTGCTGGCAGGGTATGACAGCAGATGGAGGAGACAGCAGGGGCATCCATACAGACAGCCCTATGGAGAACAACCATGATCTGTAGGCCAAAGCTAACATGGCGCCCATGGCACTCATAAGCCACTTTGAACCCCAGAGACAAACATTAATGCCCTGCCAGATCTAGATTTGGTGCTCTGCCCCCCTTGTGACAGAATTTGCCTTAGTTAAGGCTTGCTTTCAATAGTGTGGTCATTGCATATTGAGTTATCAGCTGGGAACTACAGTTTAGAAAGAGTGTCCTCGTTTCTAAAAAAAAAACAATCTACCTTAAACATTAAAATGGACAAAAAAGGCTCTATTTGAAATCCAAAGTGTTTCACATGTTAACAATCTTCAACTTACTTTCCACTCAATTTCTTGCTCAATTTCAGGTCAATTTCCCAAATTTGCTTGGTCAAGTGAAACAGTGCAGAGAAGTTGAACAGAGCTCTAAGGAATGTCAGTATGGTCCCAAGACTCTGGGATATTGTGATACTTTTTTATATTATTTACAAGGCGTCGCCACTCCGCCCTTCTTCTTCATTCACTTTTATTTTCTCATTGTCATTTTTTTTTGTTATTACGACACACCTTACCAATAACAAAACGCTTTTAATTAATGAAATGCCTGCATCACTCAATCGGTATGTTGAGAGTCCCTGCTTTCCAAACAGTGTTGACAAAAGCCTGTGTGTGTCTAGGCTCATCTCAGGCTTCTTGTCCTCTCTTCTGTTCCTCCCATACCCGCTGTTCTGGATCTGGAATACCATTATGATACTGGAAGAATTACCTGCAAGGTTCAATTCTGTTATTTAAAAAGGGGGTACAAACTGCAAGTGTCAAAACCTGGATTTGCTTTTTATACCATCTGCAACCTAAAGCCTCATTAGGTGAGTGCTGCATGCAGCGCTCAACTATTGGTCTTCTTAATTATTATTATTATTATTTTTTTCTATCTTTCTTTCTTTCTTTCTTTCTTTCTTTCTTTCTTTCTTTCTTTCTTTCTTTCTTTCTCTCTTTCTTGCTCTCTTTCTTTCTCTCTTTCTTTCTCTCTTATTCCCTACAAACGTTGGGACCTATCTCCTTCCTAAATTGTTTTCCATTCCAATTTTTAAATGTTCAGTTTAGCTTGGAATCGTGCGCTTCCATTCAGATTTTTTTTACAATGGAAGTCATTGGGAGGACTGCGGAGCTGTCCGCCCATTCTCTGACACTTCAACTACTTCAGACTTTGTAACTTGGTACATTTTTACCCAGTAACCTTCGTTCAAATGTTTAACAAATCAACACACTTCAACTGTATCCAAACAGAATTTCGATATAATTTATACTTTTTTCAGAATCACAGTTTCATTTCATACCGGCTTCGTATATTTCCAGTTGGTCTCATTGAGTTACATTGAGGCTGGAGCGTGGTAGCCCAAGGTGGCTATGAAAGCTTGCGGACATAACAGAGCCTATATAACGTAAATATTTTTGCGATTCAAGCTTTAACGGTTACGTTATTTCATGTTACTGGCTCTTTATTGACTCTGTTCAAATCCCTTTGCTTGATTTATGCCATTTAACATTTCTGTACGTCTTAAACTACGTGGCATTACAAAAAAAAAATTCAACGTCATTTTGTATTACAGTACTCACCGCATTTTCTACAGGAAATGCATTTTCTAGTTTCTATTGAGAACCTTCCCTAGACAAAATGTACGACTTGGGATCAATGGGGGAGGATGGAACTATTGACAAATATGCTTTAACTTTAAAAAAAAATAGTACTTTCACTAATTTGATTACCAGTCAATGTCTTCTGGAACCTTTTTAGAGGGTTTCAGGGCCTCGTATCAATCAAATGGTCTCTAACAACGCAGGAGCCTGTTTGAAGTTGGACCTCCATGGTACATCTGGATTTGTTTATTGAGAGACATGGCACCGCATCATTTGGTTTGGATCATTTTTACAAAGATGTGCGATCGTCTGTTCGGTCTTCCAACACCTTCCAACAGTTAATGGACCAAGGTTATCATGGAAAAGGCTCTGGGGAATCTGACTTGGATAAAATCGAATTCCTATCTACAGTAGCTGGTGGCAGGATCTAACAACTTGGCGACGTTGTACAGGCAAATTGTCCTCACTGTGAACCCGAAACATGTGTCTTGGCGGCAATAGGTATCCAGTCCATTGGATATCTACTGTGAAATGACATCATTAGGACACCAGGCTGTGAGAGGGTGAAGGAAGCCTTTTCACTAGAACAAAGGGCAAGTAAACCACTGGACCACAATACCGTTCTTTCTGAATCTGAGTATACCAAATTGCTTATCTTCATTGCCACTACCTCTCCGTTTATGCAGGAAAGCACTGTTGATTCATACCCTTAGCCTCGTAGTATTGCCGAGCTGCATCTGTGTGGTACTGCACACAATCTGATCCTGTTTGTTTGGTCATCATAATTGTGATCATGACATGATGACACACGCATTTATTTTGTGACACAGTGAAAACACAAAGGACATGCCAGCAATCTAACATGACACAAGGGACCCAGCAGAGGTTGAGCCACGGACGAGATATGCCTCTTTTGAGCTCCACAACAAGGATGTTGAACCAAGTACATTAAGTCCACTGTTCAATACAAGTAATTAGGAGTGTTGCTAATACCATTTGAAATGTCTTGTAGGCCTATTCATCAAAGTGACCCAATATCCCTCGGATGTGTAAGCCAAGAGATGCTCAACTGGTCCAATATTCCTTTTCAGAAAGGGCTACCAAGAGGAACATCTGGCCGTCATCTCAGTTCTTCAGGCCCTGAACTGCCAGTGTTCATAGTGAGGCTCCAAACTCAATCTCATCTACTCTTGGCCTGTTGCTTCTGTCACAGAGTCAGAGTAAACATCAGCCTTGATTCCTTGAATTGGTTCTCTTTAGCGACACCTTTGGCGATGACCTGTAATTGTTCCAATGGATCTCATGTGTTTTGCCACTGACGCCCAGTTTATAACATTTATAATACTGCAAATGCTAGGGTCCATCTACATTTTGTTTGCTCATTCTGCGATATATACTGACTTAACCGACATTTATTTTCATGACATTCATTGAGATTGCCACTTGAAGACATTTGGCGTAGCAGTTGGAGTGTTGTTGTCTTCCTATCTGCGGGTTCTTGGTTTGATCGCCCTTTGGTGTTGAAGGTGGATGTGTGTGACAAGCAGTTGTACATTTCCATGTTCACGATGGAGTTTCCCCGAGCCCTCTCCCTTAGTCATCCCGGAAAGTAGTGATCCCACCGATGTGTTCAATCTAAGTTTCTTTCCAGTCAGCGGGAGATCTCACGTTTCCTTTTGGTACAGGGTTAGGGGGTTAGGGGTTGTCACAAAATGTAGCTACGCTAAGCACTTTGAGACTGTGGAATAGGGGGTTTCGGAAAATACTTCACTTCATGATTTCATTTGCTTGGAGGCTTGGGCTGTCTATGTAGCAGTGAGGTTCCTGGGGTTTGGATATCCTCATTAAGTCTGAGCCACAAATTCTCCACAAGAGCAATCAGGGGATGGCTGGCTCATGGTTCTACTTCAATCCTGGGTCTGTAGCCGCTGGATGGAGAGGAGACCATGAGCGACAAATAGTTTACAGGAGTTTGGGCTGCCCCACCTGGCATTATCGATGCACCACCAAAGATGGTTAGATGAATCCCTCAGGTCCATAAGAAATAGTGGACCTACTCACAAAGAAGAAGGTTAACCAAATCAACCAAGGTTTTATTGAAAGGATGCCACCTCTCTTCAGTGGAGAACACAAGTGCACAATGAGAACTCATGATGTGACACACCTGATAAGGCACTGCCGTTCTTGGCTTATTGAAACTGAATTGATTGTGTTAACATGGCTAATATTAAGAACACAATTAAAGCTCTCTCTTGGTAAAGGCAGGGTCCAGGGGTTGGGTTCTCCTTTAAGAGAGCTGTTCATTCATATAGTCTGGATGAGAAATTTGTGTGCAATTTGTTAGTAATTCTATGGAATGGAATGGATGAAAAAACCAACTAGACTGTAAGGTCGAGAATTATGCATAGTTTCTTTAAAAAATTTAAATCTGAAGATGTGTTTGGGCAGAGGCTAAGTTTGATTGACAGGTCACTGGTATGGATCTTTTCTTCTGACTGCCAATTCTGCCCATCATTCGCCCGACCTCACCTTACCACCTTGACAAGTCTCAACAATATCCACAAAGTTATTTTACCTGTCCTGTTCCAACTTGGCTATGTATTAGGGCATGAAAAATAAAATAATAATGCACGTCTTCATATATTTCACTTTCTCACTCACATAAATTCTGGCTTAGCAGGCTCCCGTACCATTTTCCAAGGGTTATAAAGCAAGATCGTCATAATAAATAAGGGGAAAGGGAAACAATGTTGTGTATATGTAGGCTATCAATTGTTTAATTCAACCACATGTCAGCGATTGTAAGGTTATCCAGCATCAAAAGTGGGTTTCATCACTGTGCACTTAGTTCACATTCAATTCTGTGTTGAATCAGTCAACATGTTGTACATTTATTTACAATGGAACAAAGTAGTTTGACATGGCAACTAATTATGTTAAAAAATAACAGAAGGAGTCTCCGACCCTGAGCATTGCATCAGATGGAGATTGTATTAATATTTTAATAATCCTTTGTATCTCAATCGATTCCATTCGCTGGTCTCCATATTCGTCCAATCAGGAGCGAGGTTCCTAGGGTCCCCCAACCTCGCTTCTGAAACTCAAACTGGGATATAGCCAGTGTCATAGCATCGCTGTTACTATAACAAGCACGACAGTGGCGTAACATACAGGAGGCAGCTATACATATTTACGATAGAGATATGGCATTACAACAGATACACGTGTGTATGAGTCACGTACATAAGTAAAATGACACTCAACCAACTGTACCTGTTTGGACATTCCATGATTTATTACAGCCAGCACCGCGTGTCTGCTAAATCTGTCCTCATTTCTCATTGCTCTCATTTCCTCCGACGACAGAGAAAAAGATTTCTACAATGCAACCCCGCAATGCTGAAATTAAAGGTTCTTGGAAAGTATATCAGCCGAGGGTCGAGAGGCAAGCAGAGGGGAACGTCAGGGCTGTATCATGTGTGATTGGAAACAGCTTGTTGGTATTCAGTGCCACAATGTTTTCTGAGACAAGGCCGACCTAACTGCCTGCAGCTGAGAGTGGTTTTGTTCCTGGTCTTTGCTAATATACACGACGATGATTTATAAACTACAGCTGTGTGTGGAACTGTGTTTTCGGACTCGGGAAAACGCTGGCTCCGTTAAAGAGATTTTATACGCAGCCTTCGCTGTTTTGGAGTGTAGGGGTGCAGGAAATGATGTCATGCCCCACGACCTTGACAGAGAAGGTCCACCTCGTCCGCTCTGATGGCTCAAGGTGCCAGCCAAGCGTTTTCCACTTTCCTACGATACCCGGTATCACCGAGGAGGTTCCCGTCGCTCGGTGATGTCTGGTCATCGGCGGTAAGTCGCGCTACGAAGCGTTTCCTTGGGGAAGCCTTTGACATAGGAGAGGAATTTATAACCCTCTATGAGTCAGACCCTTTTCCACGTTTCAGGGCCTTGTTGTACAGACTGTGCGCGGGGGAGGAGGAGGGGTTACACACACAAAAACACACACATCCTCCTCCATCTCCGTTCCCAAGGAGAGAGCTCTTGGCCAATGTTCATCACAGTTAAGAGGATAGGAATGGTTACTCAAAATGTGGTAGGCTACATAACCAATTACATGACAACGGTTTGCTGTAGCCCACTTCTTTGGGGGGGGGGGGGGACACTTCCATTGCATACCCTCATGGTTATTTGTTAACACAAGCGATCCAAAAAGTGAAGGGGGTTGGAAGGAAAGAAAAAAATGAAGGAGAAGGGAATAAGGGGGAAGAATACAGCTTAGACAGATTGGTTGTGCGGTGAGCATGTGTCTCTTTTTGACCCTGATGGTGGTCCCACTCATACTCATCTCTCTCTCTCTCTCTCTCTCTCTCTCTCTCTCTCTCTCTCTCTCTCTCTCTCTCTCTCTCTCTCTCTCTCTCTCTCTATCTCGCCCCCCCCCCCTCTCTCTCTCTCTCTCTCTCTCTCTCTCTCTCTCTCTCTCTCTCTCTCTCTATCTCGCCCCCCCCCCCCCCCCCCCCCCCCCCCCCCCCCCCCTCTCTCTCTCTCTCTCTCTCTCTCTCTCTCTCTCTCTCTCTCTCTCTCTCTCTCTCTCTCTCTCTCTCCCTCTCTATCTCGCCCCCCCCCTCTCTCTCTCTCTCTCTCTCGGTCCACCATGCTCCACGGGCCCGGCTGGAGGCCAACAGCGCTGCTCCACTCTGGGATCTCACCCCCCCTCCTCCATCAGCTGGTAACGAGAGGCAGCAGCGGCACCGCAGTCTGCCCTGCAGATCACGGCTCTTCTGTGGAGAGCTCGCTCTAGTTACTGTCCCTCCCTCTCTCCTTATGTTCCCACTTTCTTTGACTTGCATAACGTGTGCCCCACCCCCCTCTCAGTATCTGTTATTGTTATTTTTCATATTACTATTATTCTCTGCAAGTTCTCACAATATTTCATATTATTCTCTTTCTCGTTTTGGTTATGTGTGTGTGATAGTGGGAGAAACATCAAGTTAAGTTGTGAATATGTGGGCCTTTTTTCAATACAGAAAAAGACAAGAGCAAGGAGTTGATAATCTAATCTGTCTTTTTTCCATTTGCAGCAGAACTCTTGCTTCAGCAATGTGAACACCCACATGGCTCACAGCTTCCACTTCACCCCCTACTACATCCCTCCATTTTCTACTAATATTTACTCTGTTTCTATTCAACACTTGTCGTTATAATAGGTTTCTCTTTCCAATTCCTAAGAGGTATATATGAACACTCGTATCACAGTCGAAGTATTAGAAGGTAGAAATGGCATAAGGGATAACGACGCATTGTAGCAAACAGGTAAAATGATACCCCCTAGTGGAGACAATATGAAACAGTCCGTTACTTCTGAACGGTTCTGCCAAACGGCTACAGCCTCCACATAAACAAACATTTTATGAACGGGGATCAAAAAATCTAACAACACGTTTGAACACAGAAAGTAGAAACAACAAACTAACTGAAAACATCTGGAAACAAAGCGGGAAACTAACCTTTCGATATTGAACAGGACAGATGGACAGATAACGATTTTTGACGGATGTGTATTTTCAATATACGTGGGATAAATTAATTGAATTAATGGACGAAATGGCAGCTATTCATTTGATAACATGGTTCCACACAAGGAGGAATGCGTGTTTGCCTTTCGGGTGATTGTTAATAGACTAGGACGACGTTGGATTCATTAGTGCCCTGGCTGCAGATAACCTGTTTACACTTTGAGCTCATACATCTCATCTCTGTCTATATACACTCCAAACACTGCTCTCCTCCCTCAATCCTTCCCCATCTCTATACTGCTGATGTGTCACCCTCTTCCTCAAAAAATTCCTCCCCCTAGCACACACACACACACACACACACACACACACACACACACACACACACACACACACACACACACACACACACACACACACACACACACACACACACACACACACACACACACACACACACACACACTCTCTCCAGCGGTTCCAGATGTGTGGTGATGATGTCATGGCAGACCGGAGGCACTGGCCTCTGATCCTTGTATTTCTTTTTCCTTCACTTCTTGTTCTCCTTTTCTCCTGCTCCTTCTTAGAAAACTGGAGCCCCTCCATGTGAGACGTTTTTTAAGCCAATCCCAGTAAACGATTCTTATCCATCAAACCGCTTCGGGACAAACTAAAAACCAAAAACCCTATCACAACGACTGCATGATCAGCATGCCTTGTGCAGTGGCTGTGTTTCAACCGTATCGTACCGTACCATTGCGTCAACACAATATTGTACTAACCTCAAAATCTCGATGACCAGATGTTTCACAAATTGATCACCATGACAACGGCAGATGTGCAGAAGGAACTCAAGAGTGGATCCCACAGAAACACCCGTGACTCAGGGAGCCTGGGGATGGAGAGAGAGAGAGGGGGAGGGGAGGGAGAGAGAGAGAGAGAGAGAGGGAGGGAAAAGGGAGGGAATGAAAGTGGGAGGGAGAGAGAGAGAGAAGGAGGGGGAAGAAAGAGAGAGAGAGGGAGAGAGAGAGAGAGAGAGAGAGAGAGAGAGAGAGAGAGAGAGAGAGAGAGAGAGAGAGAGAGAGAGAGAGAGAGAGAGAGAGAGACGGGGGAGGAGTAGAAGAGAGAGAGACATAAATATGGCAGCCAGTACCAGGAGGGATGGGTGGGAGAATGTTTTGCTGGCTGCTAGGTAACGACAGGGTAAACAGTAAATAAAAAGTGAAGAAGAAAGAAAAGTGAGGTGGGGGCAAAGGAGGAGACCCAGTGTGTGTGTCGGCGTGTGTGTTTGTATGACCTGTCTCTGAGAAGGCTGAGGGCCGGATGGCGGCGTGAGGAGGAGGGGGGTCGGAGCAGATATTCCCTGCTCCTCCTCCCTCTACGCCAGCTGGAGGGGAGTGCGACCTTCAGCCTCCATCACCATCACTAGCCCGAGCACCCCGCCAACACCAGGAAGCCCACGCCAACCGCTACAGCGAGTCACAGAGAACAGAACAGCCAACCAGCCGTGGGTAGAGGCATGACGACAAAACAATCAAACAACACTGAGGGTTACACCATCTAGGTTCAATGGTTCAAGACCATATACAGTACAAGCAGGCATAAAAGAGTGTTGAGGTGTCCCCGCCTTGTGTGATTGACTCTGCCGTCGGTGTGTGAATGAATGGGTGAATGTTAGGCCATATTGTAAAGCTCGCTGAGTGACCACTATTTAGAAAAGCGCTGTATAAATAAAGTCCATTTACCATTTACATGCCCTTACAGCATAATCCTCGCTGTAGAAAAGAAAATACAAATCATGTTTTAGACTTGACTTGTGTCCGACTTATGTTGTGGATTTGACGTGTGACCCTGGTCTGTGTTCGCTGGGAGATCTTGAGAACAGGTGGGTAGATCCACTCAGACGCTGATCTCTGTTGCACCTCATTTGATGGCTGTCTCCAGCCCACCCAGAACAACACCGTCAAGACAAGGAATTTACCCTTCATTTTAAAAGATTAAAAGAACATGGGGAAGTTTCAAAAGTTATCCGGCCTGCCTCTTCAAAGTTGACCCTGTGTGTTTGTATTGGCCTTTTGTGGTTAAAACCGTGAACCATTTACAGAGGTGTAATGGTACGACCCACATTGGATGACACACTGAAAACTGAACTTTGAGACACCCACCAGTGCTTATTCACATCCACTGTTTAACTCATGATCAACACATATCACAATAGTACATGAAAAACGATGTTGAAACCATCATAATCTTCAAAGGAAATTGTCAAAAAAATTGAAAAGTTGTCAAAAGAACATCTTATTCCTCCACCACCTGCACTGAGTTTCTTAGCGATCGTCTCAAATGAGTGCAGGACAGGGGCAGAGCGAGCTGCGCTTTGAAGTGCACGTGTAGCGCAGGTGGCCAAGTATCGCACAGCGCCACCGCTGATTGCATAAAACTGGGAGAACAAGTGCAGTGGAAGGACGCGTCCGCAAGCCTCCTCAGCTGTGAAGGAGGAGGAGACAGTGTGCAGAGGACAGGCGAGAGCCCGCCAGACCTACTCCAGTCCTCCATGGGGCTCCATGTACCCCAGCTCATTTATCAGCATTTACATGTGTGAGAAATGAAAAAAAGACAGTGTTTACTTTACAAGGAATAAGACTAAACCTGGCTAAGTTGATATCTAATAGACATGTTCAGATCTGTCATCTTGCAGTTTATCGCCACCATTTTGCGAAGTGATACGGCTGCAGCTCCTACCTGTGTTTGTGTGTGTGTGTGTGTGTGTGTGTGTGTGTGTGTGTGTGTGTGTGTGTGTGTGTGTGTGTGTGTGTTTGTGTGTGTGTGTGTGTGTGTGTGTGTGAGAGAGAGCGAGCATGCCTCCAGGTGTGTGTCTTTGTGCGCATGTGTGTGTGAGTGTATGTGTATGTGTGAATAAGAAATTTGTAACAGGTCAAGACAGCAAAGAAAGAGAAGGAGAAACAAAGTTTGATGCATTTTATTGGCGAATGCAAGACGAAGGCAGATATATCTGTCAGACAAGTGTGTGTGTGGGGGGGTGGGGGGTGGGAGGAGAATAGATCCATTGTCATCATGACTTCAGGGTTGGCCTCATCACAATGTGACCTGCCCATCCCTGCTTCTGAAGGAGCCCTCTGTGTGTGTGTGTGTGTGTGTGTGTGTGTGTGTGTGTGTGTGTGTGTGTGTGTGTGTGTGTGTGTGTGTGTGTGTGTGTGTGTGTGTGTGTGTGTGTGTGTGTGTGTGTGCACTTGCCTGCTTGTGTGTGTTTGTTTGTGCACTTGCATGTGTGTGTGTTTGTGTGTGTGAGTGTGTGTTTGTTTGTGTGTGGGTCTGGAGCTTTGTGCCACCACTGAAATCACACAGCGGTTTGAGTTAAAGACGCCACAAGATGGCCGAAGGTTACGGCGACCAGCCTCAGTTTGTTTCCTGTGGTGACACAGCCCTCTGTGGGTCGCACACTCCCTTCCCTGCGACTGCTGTTTTTATGAAGTGTTTGAGTGTGTGTGTGTCTGTGTGTATGTGTGTGAGAAGGAAAGGGTAATATTATAGTGTGGGTGCGTGTTTGAATGTGTATGTGTGTGTGTGTGTGTGTGTGTGTGTGTGTGTGTGTGTGTGTGTGTGTGTGTGTGTGTGTGTGTGTGTGTGTGTGTGTCTGTGTGTCTGTGTGTGTAACCTTGCATGAATCTAAGACAGAAGCCCTTGGACATGAAGAAAGCTTTGCCCCAGCATGGTGTCCAAGCTAATGAAACACTGAGTCGTGTCGAGGCCACACTGTGAGTCGTGGCCTTCGCTCTGAGCATGCGAGAGAGGGCCGCTTCAAAATGGGAATACAACTCAACTTGAAGAGGTCACACGAGGAATTCCATTATTGGCTGGTGGTTTTATGAGTGTGTGTGCGTGTGTGTGTGTGTGTGTGTGTGTGTGTGTGTGTGTGTGTGTGTGTGTGTGTGTGTCTGTGTGTGTGTGTGTGTGTGTGTGTGTTTGTGTGTGTGTGTGTGTGCCTGTGTGTGTGTGTGCGTGTGTGTGTGTGTGTGTGTGTGTGTGAGTGTGTGTGCGTGTGTGTGCGTATGCATCTGTGTATATGAGTGCGTGTGTGTGTGCATGTTTGGGTGGGTGGGGGTTATTTGAGCAAGCGTCTGTTGTCACTTTGGGTGTAAAAAGACAACCGTTCACCTACCCCACATTCATACACGCAGCCTACACTACCAAGGTTGCCTTGGAAGCTTGACGTTAGGGGGCAAAGGTCACCCTCTCCCACACCTCCTGAGCATAGGACAGTGAGGAGGTGTAGGCCTACAGCCCACATATTCATTCATCTTCACAGTGCAGACTAACCCATGATTAGAGCTGGGAGAGTTTGAGAACAGGTGGGTGGGTCAACTTTCAAAAGAAATGAACATTTACTGTTTGGTAGCTGTTATTGTTACTTACTTCCTTAATTATTCCCTCTGCAGATCTGGTTAAACAGAGACCATGGGGGGTTATTATTATGATGAAGCATTAATACATATATTTAGGAGAGTCCCTTGATGCAGCTGAGGACACAGCATGAAAACAAATATGTGTTTCCACGCCAATGTGTGCGCAAAACAGTCTTGAATCTAATGATGTCACAAGATATATGTACACAACATCAGATAAACACAACAAAGTGAGCTCGGAGACTGTGTCGCACCAGTAGTGGTGGTGCTGGGAAGAGGGGGTGGGAGAGTGAGAGTGAGTGAGAGAGTGTGCGAGATAAAGGAGAGAAGGGGGAGCATAGGAGGGAGAGAGAGAGAGAGAGAGAGAGAGAGAGAGGGAGGAAGAGAAGCCTGAGAGGGAGAGCAAGAGAGCAAGAGAGGGAAAGAGAGAAGCAAGAAAGAGAGAGAGCTCATTACTGGCTCGTGAGTCCTGCTCCCTGACCTATGGTTGTCAGCTCCTGCCTCTAATTACCAGCAGCTAATTAGAGAGGAGTAATGAGAAGGGAGAGACCAGTGGAATGCTTCAGGAACAAGTGAAAGCTCCTGGCTGACTGATGGACTGGTTGACAAGATAGAGGCCCGAAACAGCATCTTGGTTTCAGCTCATATCCACGAGATGAAGGCAAAGCTGTCATAAAGTTTCATTCACACCTGTGGGAAAGTTCCACCGACCTCCCCAATCAAAGTCCCTTAGTAGTTTATGTTTTCTACCTCACACCACCACAGCCCAGTGTTGGACATTGTTTTGCAGTCTGTTTTTGCAGTTATTATTCTTGTTAACATTGTTCCGGGTCAAGTTGCCAGATGGCATTGGAAACAGGGTCACCTTGTTGTTGTAAGGGAGTAGCAGCTTGTTGAACCATCAGTAGAAAACATTAACGTTGGATGTCGTTGTTCGGAGCAACGCTTTTACACAGCTTTGTAGAAACAGTACACCAAGCACAGCCTGTCTAGTCCCGGTTCACCAGTTCACGTGCCCAGATTACCCAGGCGTACACCATATTTGTTCCAGATGATTCCGCTCCTCTGACCTACTTTTCACATCTTACACAGATCATTATTCTTTGGTCAGAGCAGGAGTGTCTTTTATAATATCCAGTTATTTTTAAGACAGAATACAACAGTGTATTAGCAAAACGACCAGTCTAATTAGACCCAGTGACTAACGAGGTCGGAAACCAAAGAAGACATCTAAAACGCTTTCTGGTGCTCCGGTCTTGTACTTGTGTATTCTCTGGACGAAGAAGAAGTCCAGAAGAACATATTGTATTTTTTTCGGGGGGAGGGACAGAGCAGCTGGTGATGTCACAGCCGGCCAGCAGCTGAGGCTGGTTCCCAGTGCCGGGGGCTGTTTACCCATTCCAGCCCGACTCCAATTTACCGTGACAAAGACAATAATTAAAACCTTTCTCACTTCCCTCACATCTGAACCTGTTCCTCTGCTATCAATTTGTAGACAACAATCAGATCCAATATCTCCATCCGTGCAAGAGCTAAATAAAATGGAGGTCCGGCAGGCCCTAAAGGCCCAGTTGTTGCCGCCGGTGAGTCCTATACACTGGTCGGGACCAGCACCATGCACTCTTTTAAAACACAGTTTGCTGGCAGTACACTGAGAATTTAGGCCAATGCAGGCGTTTGAAAGGTGACGCCAGAAACGTCAAAAACCGTTGAGGATTTGGCCAACTTGGTCGGACCTGTCTGCTACATGAATGGGTTCAGTCCAGTTGGCGTGTGTGTGTGTGTGTGTGTGTGTGTGTGTGTGTGTGTGTGTGTGTGTGTGTGTGTGTGTGTGTGTGTGTGTGTGTGCGTGTGTGTGCGTGTGTGTGTGCGTGTGTGTGTGCGTGTGTGTGTGCGTGTGTGTGTGCGTGTGTGTGTGTGTGAGCGCCGGGCAGTCAACATGTTTTTTTCCTATAGCGACCACCAATATACCGGTCATTTAGCCACTGGGGATCAGATGATTCAGCTTGGATGTCGAGGGGAAATTGAAGCATGAACAGGCTTAGAAGTTAACATGAACACCATGAGTAAATGATTGCTACACTATTATTTAACTGTTAATAAGTGCTCATTACTGCATTTACTAATGTAATTTTTTTTAAATAATGTATCTTTATTTCAAAGTCAGTGATATTATATTTCGTCCCAGGTTTGAGACCATCGCTGTTTTCCTTGAAGAATAAATTCATTTCCTTCAAGGAGATAAGCTTGAGTTTGCCTTCCAAGCTAAAGACTTTAATACTTTTAAAAAGGGGCGCGACAGCAAACCACCAGTGTGCATGAAAAGCGAACAAATTAAGGGTTCGAAAGAAAGCTTAGCGTATGAAATCAAAAGAGCAGCCTCGACTAAAAGTATAAACTACGATAACGGCGGCTTCTCTTCGTCTACATCACGACGCTATATTAGAATAAGAGTTTTGGTTGAGTGTAGTTTCTAAACAGACATTTATTTTGCCTATTGAAGTCAGAGTTGTGGTCATTGTACAATGTTTACGACGCAACTGTAATTGACAGAATTACTAACAGCTTGCAGCAGCCTGCTTTGAGAAGCACGTTCCTTGATGGAGAGAACGCATCTTAGATTCGAAACTGCGCTCGACGCGCGCCTTCGGTGGAGCTCTAGCGCCCTCTGGTGGCCGCTGGAGGAACGTGTTGTTACTGCTGCTGAATATTCGAATCTACACAGGCCTTTATCACAGAGGTGTCATTCACGGCCAAAATAGGTGTAGCTAATTTCGTTAATTATGGGTCTGCAGGCATGACAGTGCCCTTGATTAAGGTAATGACACACACATGTGTTTAATGACACACACCATTGGTGTGTGTCATTACCATAATCAGGAGCACTGATTAAGGACACTCAAAGGTTTATTCACCAAGATTGTAGCTCTTTGAGTGACAGAACATCAATGTATTTGGTCAAGAAGGGTTGAGCTGAAGGGTAATCGTGTCGTTTTGGAGGAGACATTAGCTACAATATGCCATTGCTGTTATTTTGCATAACATGAGGTTAATGTCCAGAAATAAAATGTAATTTGAATGAAAAAAGCCGTTTAGTATTTATATTTAACATCTAACACCTATCTCTTAGTTTTCCTAGTATTCAATCAGAAGTCATCATCCTAAAATGACGATGTTTTAGTGCATTGTAGAAGTGAACATTCATTATATCATCTTAAATAAAAACGTCATCCTAGATAGTACAAGTAGGGTAAAGTACATTAGATAGGAAAAAATTAGGCATCATGTCAGGTAATATATCAAATATAAACAACACATTTCTTCATTAGGGATGATTTAGCATTATTCTGGTGGTCTTTTCTAACAATGTGTGCCATTCAGAGCCTTGCCAAGAGTCGGTCTGGGATCAAACACAACGCCAGACGTCGCTGGTGCTTTCCAGGTATATTTTAATTGGCACGATAAACACAATGCAAAACTTTCAGTGCTCCAGAACTCAAGCGTCTTCTACCAAAGGGAATACAGACAACAAGTGCAAATCCCATCAGTCGGTAGACCTTACAAAAAAGAAAATAAACAGTCTTTACACAGCAAAAAGCAGGGAGACAGAAAGAAAAAAAGAAATAACGGTAAGATCTTCAATAGTTAAAATAGATTTCCTTTTTCTTCTTTAGTTTAAACTTTATTCATATATGCATATATATTCTCTCTCTGACTCCAACGTGTCAAATTCCTTCTGTACAGGCAGTCCGCTCCGGCGTCTAGGAGGTACACACTGTCCGCCTCTTTCTCAGTGTGTGTGTGTGTGTGTGTGTGTGTGTGTGTGTGTGTGTGTGTGTGTGTGTGTGTGTGTGTGTGTGTGTGTGTGTGTGTGTGTGTGTGTGTGTGTGTGTGTGCGTGCGTGCGTGTATGTGTGTGTTTGTGTACTTGGGTGCTATAAATCTTCTGTCTTGACCCAAAATTCTGAAAAACTTTTTAAAATGACGTTAATTATTAAACGCACGGCGACTCTGCCTTATTAAATCCAGTTGTGAGGTTACTGGGACCCAAATAAACGTGTGTATTTTAGAGCTTTTATAGCCACAAGCAGAGCTTCAATGTAATCCTTGAATGACAATAAAGAACTCAATAAGTTTAATTCATACTGTTTAAAACCTAGCACATGTGTTGACTGAGTTAACCTTTCAGCAGTGGCTCTTCAGTCAATGATCGTAATGGGTTAATGATGTTGCCGCGTGGAATGCAGTTAAGGGACCTCAGCCTCACTGTTATTAAAGAAGAACTGACGACCCGCCAAGCGATTCAACGTACGCATCCAGCTTCAAAGCACACTCTTGCAATAAAAATAAAACCAAAAGACATACAATTATTCGACTTGACACAAAAAAGGTTAAAAGAAAAATGATAATGTATGTGCCTTTATAAAGCGAAATGGTGGACATTATTCTTTGAAATCCACAAAAACAAACTGTTTATTTTATGCCCCTAAGTATTATTATATATATTTATATTATGAACATTATACCTCCATTCCATTGATATCAGAGATAGTGGCATTCTCCAATATAAAACAGTGATAGAATGATACTCCATACACATTGCTAATGTCTCATGTTTCCCACCACAGACGCAGAGAAATGATCAGGGAGTTAATCACAGTATATAATTATATACAATATACAATAATCAGTAGCAGACCAGGCTGTGGACGTGATCAATACTGTTGATGATTTTTAATTGGGGCTTAGTTGTTTTTGGATTGTTTGTCTCATGTGGGGGCGATTGTAACGCCTGCGTCCACACAGGGATACCTGTAAACTAAAACCATGGTTCAACACTCCACATATCACATACAAACACATAACACTGTTCATCTACAGTATAACAGAAGAGAGTGGACCACATGTCAGGCGCCACATCACCCAGAGACCCTCATATCGGCTTGGTCTCTATACTGTGTGTGGCAATGTGATCAGTGAAAAAAAAATCACTGCAGTCAACCGTTAATAAAAAAAACAGACAAACAGACATGATTTCTCAAACAACGTTGTGGTTCGATCACTAACGGACAGACAGAGAACAAAACAAAACAAAAACTGTAAAAATACAAAAACAAACAGTAAAAAGACGACCACAGGCACAGAACCCCGAAACAAAGGCGGCATCACAGGTTCATTAATCCATTAAAAAAGACAAGACAGGCATTGGGAGGGGGGGGGGTTAGCAGAAAGACCAGAGGCTGTGGAGGGAGGGGGGGACCGCTGGTCTTTCAGCAGCGAGGAGGAGACAGGGCAAGCATGCAGTACAGCCCCCCCACCCCAGGGGGCAACACGCTCAGGCTCTGCTGCCTGAGGCTGGGTTCTTGGGGTTTCGGGGAGAGGAGGTGATTAGTGGGTGTGGTCAGAGAGAGACGGACAAACACCCCCGCGGCGAGGCAGTGAGGAAGACTCAAAGGTGGAGGTGGTCAGTGATGTGGATCCATCGTCCTTTCAACCAATGGTGGCATTCATGTCCCTGTGTTGATAACCATGCCATACATAGTGTGGCATGGGGAATGAGGGGCATGGGGAGTACTCATGCAGTTGGGAAACACGTGGAATACGTGGTCAGATCCAGTCCGATAAGTTAGAACCAAGCTCGGTTGAAAACGGCAAAAGAAAACATCAGGGGAGCTGACTTTGGAGGGACTTGAATGAGTGGTGATGAGGTGGGCGTGGCCTTGCTCATAGATAGGCTCCCGAACACACACACACACACACACACACACACACACACACACACACACACACACACACACACACACACACACACACACACACACACACACACACACACACACACACACACACACACACGTGGTAGGATGGGAGTGGCGGGCTTCTTCCAATGCTTCGATCATATGAGGTAAAATGGCATTCTGGGTGGTCGTCCTAGGCCTTTCTCTGACCACGCCCTCCCCCTGCCTGTTTCGGGCTGCGGGTGGAGGGCAGGAAGGGTGGGTTGGGGTGGGGGTTGACTTGGGGGTGGGGCATCGGAGCGAGAAAGCCAAGAGCTGCTGTCAAGACCACGCACGGCACGGAGTTAGTTGGGTCATGAAGCAAAGCACGGCTAAAAAGACGCAAATTATAATAATCATAATAGTAATAAGAATAATATTAATTGTAGAAAGGTAACATTATCGGTGATTGTTGTTGTTTAGGTGTGATGTCAAATGTGTTTGTTCTCACACGGCTTGAGTTTAACGCTACAGAATTCGGAAACTGTTTTGGTTTCGGTGTCAGTTTCAACTGTTTTGTTATTGGTTGAATCCTTAAAGATCAGCGTTCTGTTCTATTTTATATTTCTCGCTCGAGGAAAACGGTGGCTTTCTCCCAGGCTGCTTGCCCTGCCATTCCCCGACCAGCCTCACACTTTTAGGAATCTGGAAATCACAAAAATAAAAATACAAACAAACAAAAAGAAAGAAAATGACAAAAAGAAAAAGTTAGGTAGCTCTCAAGATGATATAGCAAAGAACCATATATGCAGTTATTAAAGTACAGCTGTGATTTCATTGACCAATTCTGATATTCAATAAAAGCTTTGAAATATCACTCGGAAGAAATTGTGGTGGATTTTTTTCTAAAATACGTTTTTAAAAGATACCTTTAACTAGAAGCTTTCCTTGTTATTCCGGTGGTCTTTCCTGTTCTGGCATTAAAACATGTTTTACAGCAGCCAGCTTAAAAGTTGCCAAACACAACATGCTAAAGCCATGATGCGATGCACGCTCGGGCATCACACAATGTGGCAACACATGCACCACATTTCAAAATCGACTCTACCAAACAAATAATCTCAAAAAGGCATGAAATGTCTACAGCACTGATGTAACTCTTGAAAGACGATATCCTGATTCACGAAGAATTGGTTATAGAATTAAAAAAATATATAAAATGTTTAAATGATTGTTGCATTCATTTTATTTGAAAGAACTTTCCATATTATGTTTTAAGTCACTAGAACTATATCAGTGCAACCATTTACCGACATTTAAAAAAGCAGGTAAGTATGGCAGCAGACATGTGCAAAAGTCCTATAGACCGATGGAAGAAATCATGTGGATTTTTCCCCAAACATGCTGAACCCCAAATCCCTTAATTCTCACCATAGATCCTAGCAGAGTTTATTTTCAGGCTTGTATTTCTTGACCACTCGTCTTGGGGAAAAGCACTGACACTAGCACCACACCATCTTTGACTACTATTGGTTGATTTCTTCTCGATTTTTTGGATTTAAGTATCAAAAGTTGGATAATGACTGAGATTAAAATCAAAACTAAACTATCACTATCGAACAAGGATACTATTTGGCTACAGCATGCTAGAGACAAGATCGGTATTTTTTACATGTGCTTGTTCTTCCATCGAAGAGCCTATAAAAATACTTTTTTTCATACAGAATTTTACAACAGATTTAAATGTCATTTTTCCGATCCCACGATTTTACAATGAGCATGCTTCCATTACGATGGCCCGAGCAAAGAAATGTGCAAACAATCCATTACATCGTGATTTGAGAGGCGTGCTGCCTTCTTTTGACTTCAAATTGTCCACATTGTCGGTAGAATGTCCATTCACTTGATGGGATTCAGTGATTCGTTGAAGCAGCTTGAAGAGACTTAATATTTATAAGTAAAACTAGAAAGGTAGCAGCTAGCAGCTAGACATTTGCGAGCGATGGTGGTCATCAGCGATGGAACGTCAAACAAAAAATAATACAGTGGTGTAATTTAAAATATACAGTATTCTGTATGTGTTAAATCAACACACAAGGGTTATTCCACTGTTATTCCACTTCATTTCACTGTTAGGAGTTGCTCTGCAAATTTGTATTTACGCAAATCTTACGAAAAACTAATCTTTTCATAGAGCGTTTGCACTTGTTCAACGTTGCAGCGTGTGCACAGTAGAACACGTGTGTAAACACCTGCCCGAGTGACAGCTGAGACAGCCTATCGGTAGGCACAATGGAAAGATCGGATGAGTCAATCTTCAAAATAAAAACAAAAATAACAAAAACACAAACAGGAACAGGAAGTTGAGTGCTCGGCCACGAAAAGTGTTCCTTTAGAACGGCCACCATGACCATCTCTGCCGCCATCCCTCCCACTGCCTCCGAGCAATCAAACAAATGCATCTGCCCAGAGATAACACAGACGGGACTTAAATGTAGGTCATAGCACCTTTGGCGTTGCTTTCCAAAAAGACCTCGACGTAGGACGAGGGCACGTAGCCCTCCTCGTCCTCGTTGCGGCGCACGCGGGTCCACCCGTCCCCTTTGTCCTCCTCGATGACGAACAGGTGCTCCCCCTCTGCCACAGAGATGGTTCCTTCATTGTGACCTGCAGAGGACACACAGCAAAGAGGGTTGAGGGGAGGGAGGAAGTCTGCAGGACCACACGAAGACTTATCCTATATAACGCATTCACACCTTTAGGAAATGTGGTTGCAAAAGCACTCCACAGAATAAAAGATACATAATGAAAAATAATAATTAATTGTTAAATAAATAATTAATATAAATAATAATAATATAATGTAAATTAATAATAATTTACATTATATTTTTGTGTATTTCTGTGCTAATGCTGTAATATGTAAATAAAATAACAATATATATCCACATATACTTTGCAAATATCTAATAATTCAAGTTACAGTTCCAAATACCTGATACCCAAAGGCGATTTAAACCAGTTTTTAAGAGCGGAGACACTTCGCAGAAACTTCAGATAGCATCATCCCTTCAAGCAGCTTTGACCAAAGAAGGAGTGTGCTTCAAACTAATCAGCCAAAGAATCAACATAACCCCTTATGTTATCATCGTGCTAGTAATGTGATACAATGACTAGTTTTCCACTTTCTATTCATTCTATTGGCCTCGACAAATAGCAACAGTCTCCAGCTGCCTTCTGAACAAGCTGAAGACCCACAAGTGACAGTTGACCAAAGGCAGAGCCCAGAGTGTTACAGCGAGCTACAGGGGATACGGTTACAGCAGCCAAGAATGCTTTGACCTTTGAGAGTTGATTTTCATGAGCTGCAAAGCGGTCCCCAGTATGCTGTAATGTCAAAGTGATGGCCATAACAACTAGTTTCTATGTTAGGTTCCAATGGAGAATTTAAGTTGTATTTACATTTCAGTGCAGATAGTTTTAAATCCATACATGATTATAAGATAGCTTTGAAAAGCAGGCAGCAGAAGATTTTTGTAGTTCTCTGAGGACAAACTTGTTGAACTCTCAGTGCAGTATCCGGTTTGACCACTGAACATCCCATTGGAGTCCCAGTTGCAGAAATAAATAAGTTTTAAATTAAAACTGCCTTGAATTTCTGACCAATCATACTGCGGTAATTTCAATTTTAAACATTTAATTACAAAATCTCAGAGGTGCGCAAAAAACAAGTTTGGTGAGGTGTGCATTTCCGCTTTAACACTGCATTCACCTCATTTTGTTCTTACGCCATAACCTAACTTATTTTCCGCAAGAAGTACGCTGCCTCTAAAGAGTCTTGCGGCAGGCATGTCGGTTTAAAAGCTGGGCGGTGAGTATCGGATTCTCGCGTCCGGACAGACATCCGAGATGGACCGACGGCAGCACTGAACCTCGTTGACACCCAGCGACACCCCCGCAGAGAGGGGTTCTGTTCCCGCGGCCCCACCCCCAGACCACCGCTGGAGACGGACGACCCAGCAGGTTGAAGCAGGGCTCCGCGTTGTGACGGTGGGTGTTGACCCGGTTCAGACCTCCCGGGCGCTCAGTACCTTCAAAGGGGTACAGGGCTTTGCAGGTGCCAATGGTGGGCAGGGCTTCCTCCTCGTCAAACTCGTCGTCAAACTCGGGCGTGCTGGAGGTGGGGAGGGGCCCGGGGTTGGCACTCGGGGCCTGGGCCTTGATCTGAGTCTCTGAGCTCTGCTCCTCCGTGTAGCTACCATCCGGGCTGTTCACGGGCCAACGCACACACACACACACACACACACACACACACACACACACACACACACACACACACACACACACAGGCACACATACAAGTGAAGATGTAACACACACACACACACACACACACACACACACACACACACACACACACACACACACACACACGTATAGCCACACAGTAAGTTACAAGGTCTTTGGGCAGGTGTATTCTTCCAAGTTGATTAGCGTACTTGTGTGTATGATAGTGTACCATACCTCTCTCTGTCCTGGGCACAGTTGCTCCCCATGGGGGTGTTGTTCTGGCCGGTGGTCTGGTACAGCCCGCTCTGTCTCTTCTGGGGGTCACTCTTTGACGGCATCCTTCCCTCCACCTCGGCCAGCCAGCCCTTAAGACAGAGCCACACCAAAGTATTTAACCAATAGTGTCGCCAGGTTCAGTCTAATCGGTGTCCCTGGTCTCACTTCAAATTCATTTGAAAACGTGTGCGAATCATGAAAAATTCAACGAGAAGACGTAGACAAACTGTTTCCAAAGCCACCAGCGGAGGTATGGAACTGGGCCTCTGGCTGACAACAATGTCAACGCGCTGTGGCTATCGTGTAACACACGAGTTTCTGAACCTAGGTCAAATCTAGACATAAAGATCTAGATATTATCTTGTGTAAACGTCCTGGCACTTAATGTATGCACTTATTGCATGTCGGACTTAGTTATAGTACTTAGTAGTTGTGTAGCATCTTATCTTAGCTATCTTGTTGTATACAGGGAATACTAGCGATTGCTAGTGCTTTAAACTCTTCTGACAAATGTACTTATTGTAAGTCGCTTTTGATAAAAGCGTCTTCTAACTGTACTAAATGTAAAAATGTGCATGTAAATGTAAACAAGGCAGCCGTATGTTCAAAATCATGTTAAGGTGGGATCATGTGGCATTCAGATGTTATTAGTGTTTGGATTAGGATGATTCAGATGAAAGAGAGCATCCAGACTCCAGGTTCTCCTAATAAGGAAGAGCAGACGGCGGGCCAGCATGGAAAGCCTCCTGGCGGTCTTACTTGGACCTCTGAGCTGTTTACTCTGAGACGTTGTATCGGATAAACCAAACTAAACAAGAGGGCTCAGTGAGGGCGCCAAGGGGAGGCGAAAGGGGACGCGGTGCAGACGGCGGTGCCAAGCCCCTCACCTCAAACTTCTGCACCTCGTACTGGAGCTTCTCGATGCTCTGGGCTAACTCCCCGAGGCGGGGGTCCACGCTGGCCGGGTCCCCCATGGCCGGGTTCTTCACGTACACGTCCTTCATCTTGGTCAGGGCGTCCCTGGGAAACACGAGAACCACAGCGGCAACAAGTCAACACGCAGTCCTGAACGAACGAGACAAAACACCATTAAAAATAAGCAACTTTAAAGGGGACCTATTATGCTTTTGCGACTTTTATGACCTATAAACGTTGTTATAATGATTGATAGTCATGTTTAACCATACACAAAAAACGATGTCGATTTTCGGAAAATTCTTCCTCTCATCTGGGCGCTTTCAGCATTCTCTGTCAACGCTCGGTTTCGTCCTTCTCCGCCCCCTCGCCCCCCTCCTGCCAACCCAACTCCGCTGTGATTGGTTACCTTCCTTGAAGCGCGCGTGCGGGCAGTTTGAGCAGGCATATGGGGGCGTGGCAGGAGTGCATCTACGTAGATGATTTCCCGGAAATGTGAACAACTGAATCGCAAACGTTGTCCCGAGTTTTTAGCGCTCTGCACAGCCACCCCAGACTGTCAGCAGGGAATACGTTGAAATGCATGTACGTCATTATTCGACACTTTAGTATGGTTAAACATGACTATCAATCATTATAACAACGTTTATAGGTCATACAAGTCGAAAAAGCATAATAGGTCCCCTTTAAACAACATTGAAAGGTAATCATAATAATAACAACACCTGTTATGTAAGCAATGGATAGTCAACAGTATGCATTGTTATTTGCATGCCTTAGGGGGCGCTAAGTAAATCAGAGTTAAAATGGATATCATTTAAGTTACCCTTAACAGCAGAGCGCCCCCTAAGGCATGGGAATAACAATGCATACTGTTGACTATCCATTGAATACATAACAACACCGTCAACAAAACAACAACAACAAAACAACAACAACAGTGTCCTAATTCCTGGACACCGATGGCAACCACATGGCTAACTGAAAAGGCTAAGTATGCCGTGGATGCTGACAGTTGCTATGGCTACCTTTGGTCCATCTCTTTCTGTATGTCTTTGTTCAGCTCGTCTATCTTCCCCTGCAGCTTCTTCCTCCTCTGCTCCGGCGGCAGGTGGCTGAAGTCTTCTGGTCCAGAGCCCTGAGAACGGAACAAACAAACAGCGAGAGACGGAGGAACAACAGGGTTAGGATGGAGGGGAGACATAACGACTAACTGACCATTGATCATACGACGTGTGTTAGTTCTCTGGTTGTGGGTTGAAGGGGTTATTTTTCGACGATTTTTCAAGCTAGGAGCATCATGACAACTTCTAGCTAGGGTGAGATTGATTTAGTTGCAGTATTCCTTTAATTTAATACCTCGTAGTATTATTTACGGAATAATGTCAACAAATATATTATTAAAATATGTATAACTCTTGGTTTGTTTGGAAAAACAATAAGGAAACAGGGAAATCTTATCTTACATTTGAGATCTAAAAACTGTACTATAAGTCTCAGTGCTTAAAAGGACAACTCTGTTTGTGAGAAGTCTTGGCAGATTTTCATCCAGTTGGTTTATCTAAACCGATGAGTCAGAAGACTTGGAACGTCCTTACACATCTGGAGAATTCCACGTTCCTCATCAAGACATGGCTAGGCATAAAAAGATGGAGTATATGCAAACAGTTCTGTTGTCAGGAAGTTTCCATTAACAAACACTGGATGTTTTTCTCTGAAGCTAAGAGGTTAAGTTTTGGCTTCAGCATCGCTGCTGATCATCTCTAGGGCCGGATCAGTCAGGGACGGCTAGCTGTCTGCTTATCCTCACAGGATGCATTGGGCTAAAGGTCGGGGTTCACTGCTCATCCGGCACCACCTACCACCCCCATGCAGCAACTTACCAGACATGCAGCGTCACAACCAGCAGCTCATTCATTGCCATGCACGGTTTATTGTTTTGATCAGAGGGATCGAGTGCAACCAATCACAGATAGGCATTCACCAGGACAGCATCTAGGGAATATGCAATATGCATCTACTGATTGGAGGGCATGCAGGGTCTACAAAGTGCAACCAACTACAAGAGAAGACATGGATCAGAAGGATCCCTACATACACACTCTCCCTCTCTCTCTCACACACACACACACACACACAAATGGTTAGAAATGAGGACTACCGGACTGGTTATTTATGAAGAAGGACGTAACAGCGTTAATGTTACGCAAGTCTGATCACCTCAATGAGATTCCGGATGTGGGAATTGAGGGTGATCTGCACCACAGACACACACACACACACACACACAGACACACACAGACACGCACATACACATACATACACACACAAACATACGCACACACACACACACAGTTGGGAGGGCAAAGCATGAACACAAACACAAAATCAAATAAAAGGGAGACAACCACAAGGTGTCAAAAAGTCAAAAATGTGATTTAAATTAATTATGGGAAAAAAAGTATTGAGTCGAAAAATAAAATGCAGTATCTCCATACACAAACCCACAAACACAACGTGTACATTGTTAACAACATGTTATCGGAAGGAGGGAAGGGGAAGGGAGGGGGGAGTACATGCTACGTTCATGCCGCTAAGGTCATGGGTTACACGGTCATGCTTACCAGCTTGAGAGAAAGCTTCATGGGGGAGGAGGGGAGAAAAAACACGGAGGGAAGGCAGGAGAGAGAGAGAGAGAGACAGAGAGAGAGAGAGTGTGAGAGAGAGAGGAAAAAGATAACATACAAAAGTCAACATCAGAAGAGGAAGACATTTTGTGTACTTTTGTGGGTAGAATAGGGTCATTTTACAGTTATGATGTTTTGATGATGATGATGTTGTTGAACTTCACTTCATCATGAAAAGAGGATTCATGTCTTTTGGGAGAGAGGCAACGTCTATAGATGCCTCTGATTTCAAATGGGATCGACGGCAACCCTTTGAGCATTCGGTATACTAATCAGGCTGATTCCAACCAATTTATTCTTGTTTCCTAGCATATTTTCTTGAATCTGTGAAGTTCACCAACAAATAGGAAATGTGAAGTCGGCAAGTCAACGCCTACTTGGGAGTCCATTGCCAGGCGTTGAGTTTAGGGGTGTGATTGGGTGAGAGGGTGACACAGATCAATTGTAAAGAAACACGAAAGTGAGAAAGTGAGATTGAAAGACAGCCATTCCTTCCCCAGCTTTCTACTGCCTTATCACACCAGCCAGCAGAGGGCAGTAGAAACACATGTAACGATGAACACACGATGAGCTGCAGCTGAAATGGATGCACGTCCTCAAACGAAATAAGGAAATACCAGAGTAAGGTGGACAAATATATTCAAAATGGCTTCGGTTGAGATGTTAAGTAGAGTAAAAATAAAAAATAAACACAGAATGATGTATATTATCACTCTTAGGAGCCAAAAAAGGAGAAAGATGGCGCTGAATATGATTGACAGGCCTCTTATGCGGTTTCCTGAGTGCCTCTTGGTGAGCAACGAGGAAGTACTTTCTAGTACGTGTTTCTCTGTTGTGTGAGCAGCATGGAGCCTATACATCCTGTAACCGCGTTAGCTCGGCCCGCCAGGTGCACTTTAGCCCGCTAATAGCCTCCTCCATCTCTTCCGCTCTGCTCTGATTCCTCTCACCTCGCGGACGCAGGCAAAGTCTGCCCATCGAGACAACTCCTTCTGATCATCTTCCTATAAATGTATTTTATGTTACCAATTTACCGGCTATAATTGAGTTGGCCATTTGAGTTCCTCGAACAGGAACTGAGCCAATGCCGGATGTAGCCTGCAGCGGCTAACAGTTTCCTTCGGTTTACCGACTGAGACCGACACGGACGTAATACTCATGACTGTGGTGGTTGATGCAGGCCAGGCAGACAACTGAGACAGACAGCTATGGGAACAGCAGTTAAACAGACATAGCTCTGTATGGAGGGGTCAATTCTTGGGGTTTCGGGAGTCACTAACTCAATTCTGGGGTTTAAGTGTCACTTACACCTCTCGTATCAACCGGCCCCGGTGGCCGGAGGGGTTGCCATTTGAATAGGAGGGCAGACCGCCGGGTAGGCTAATCGATCAATCACAACCATTTTTAGCAGTATCAGGTGCTTGTCTCTTTGTGAATTGACCCCCTGAATGCTCAGGATAGACAGACAGACAGACAGACAGACCTCTGCGTGTCTGCAGCCAGCACAGGGACAGCCAGTGGCCAGGGGGCATGAGCGGCGTGTGATGGGGGGGATGCACAAGGACAGCACCATCACTCCCTGGTCATTTGACTTTGGATTTCTGCACATGTCCGAGCCATGTGATCAATGTGTTCACACACACACACACACACACACACACACACACACACACGCACACACACACGCACACACACGCACACACGCGCGCACACACGCCTCTTTTTACGAGAATGAAAAACAGGAAATAAACCATTCATGGTCTGCAAACTTAATATACCACTGTGTGTGTAGCGCATGGCCTTGGGCTGTCAGACGCTCCCACACAAACACTCGCGCGCACACACACAAACACGGATTGTCCCACACACACACACACACACACTTACAACATATCGCCTGGCTTCGTAAGCACAGGTGGGCTGGCCCAGAGTCCTCTTCATGAGATCTTTGTGATAAATAAGCGAGCGGGTGCGTGGCTGCTGCGGTGGGCGTCAGGGAGAACACACACACTCACAGTCAGTCGGGCAGCAGCGCCGCCTCCGACGCGGCTAACCACAAGGCTATCGCATCTTCATCAATGCACAGCACAAACATACAAAGCACTCGCAAAAACATCTGTACAGACGCACACACTGTGCAAAGACACACACATACACAAGCCTGCTATCTCTAACTATGCAAATTATGATTGAAACAGTGCCCCGCTTTGACTGTTGCAACATAACAGTGCCGTACTTGGAACTACAGCTATAAGCATTGAAGGTTGCAGATCAATCTATTTAGCTTTGTATTGACACAGGATTTAAATACGGTACATATTTTCTATGGTGAGGGTTAATGCTGTTTTACATAGAAAACATTTTCTGTCTCATTCTTAAGTGCTACTAAAAACACACAGAAACAAAAACTGAAAACTTAAAACAACATGTATATACATTTAACAATATACATTGATCATTACGATGACATGAAAAGGAATGCCAGTCTATTTCCAGGTATGGTTCCAGTCAGCACCTCGCTGTCTTATCGAATGAGCTGTCAAACAATTCCTTCAATGACAGGCTTCTTTCACAGCTATAGAAATCTTTCACATTCGCTCCTCTTTTTTCCCATTGAACTCTTTTCCCCTCCAAGTTCAAACTATAATCTTTCAATCTTTGATACACTCATGCATTCACGTGTCACTCTGGCGTGCTTCTCTATGCTAGCTTTTGCTATTGCAGCACTTCCTCTATTCTAAACGTGCACTTCCTGCTTGATTTCTCTTCTTCTGCTGACCTCGCGTGCTTCCTCTATGACACACACACACACACACACACACACACACACACACACACACACACACACACACACACACACACACACACACACACACACACACACACACACACACAGTAGAAACCTTGCCCTTTAATCTTCTGAGTATAAATAAAAACGTTTTTGTTTTGTGAGAGACCCGGAAGGAACCTGGACGCCAGGCTCTGGGGTAAGGCGCTCACTGAAAGCTGCAGGAAAAAAAAATGACCTTTAACAGCCAACTGATTACATTGACTATCAAGACAGAGGGGGTTTCCTTATAAAGATATGGGTGACGGCATTGTAAGCACTTTTCTCTATTGAGGCCACCTTTCAGGAATTCTAAATAGGCCATCGATCTCCGCCACACAAAGCACTGAAGCGGCCTCCCCCTGCCACTACACCGCTCACCTAACTGCAGGTTGGAGTTCGCTAAACTCACCAATCGCTGAGCTTGTTTCCGCGCGCTTCAAAAATTGCCAATCTCATTTCCTAAGACGGCTGCGACAGAGCTGTGGTTGAGGTAACCGCCTCGGCCGAGCCGTTGCAGATCGCTCTTCCCTTCTAGTTAGTCGTCGTTGATGAGGTGGAGATGAGAGGGATGGTGGTTTTTGAACATGGAGTTAGCATGAAGTTAGCGGGCGGAAAGACCAGAGTGTTGGTGGGACAGATGAAAGAAGTCATGTGTGCAAACGAGCTCTACGCTATGGTAGCATGCTAGAGGAGCTAGGACAAAACAAAGGAGGCAGAGCACTGCAGAGGTCAGGTGGAGGCCCGTCTGATGGGGTTGAGGTCTGGCTTTAAGTGTTCGGATTCAGGGGGATATGAATCTTACTTTGGGTTGAATAGAAATGCTACCTTCGCTAACATCATCTTTTCATTTCCCTATGCACAGTAAAAATCTAAACATATTTAGAAGTGACTAAATATATATGAAACTGTCAACCCTATTTCAAGGCTCAATGCTTGCACAATTCTATCTCAAGGCTACCTCCTTTCTACCTTTACGCCATCTAGATTTCACCTCAAGGCTACCTTGAAGCTTCCTGAACAACTCATTTCTACTGGCATTCTAGATCAACTTAACGCCATTTCCTCAATGCTAGATATATTGTATCTCAACATTTCCGCAGCTCTACCTCAACACAAGCTAAATGCTAGCTCAACACTACCTCACCAATACATCAATGCTACCTCAACACTAACTCATCAATGCTAACTCAGCACTAGCTCAAAGCTAGCTCAATGCTCCCTCAGCCAACACCTCAACGCCATACCTCAATGCTAGCTCGAGGCTATACCTCACCTCTGCAGTGGTGCAGGGAAGAACCCAGCGATTTGGGGGGGGGGGGGGGGGGGGGGGGAGGACAGGTAGAGCGGACGCACACAAAAGATGACAACATCACAGCGACGGGACACACGCACACATACACACCAATGCACACACACAAACACCAACGCACACTTACCCCACGCCTCAGGCTCCTGAGACAATGCATTTTGGGTTTTGAAGCCATGAAGTCGTTGAGACGGTGGGAGAGGGGCTCCTTGTGCTGCTTGGGAGACTGGGAGTCGTTGGGAACAGCAGAGGGTGAGGGCGGGGCTGAGGTAGGGGGGGCTGGGGGGGGCTGGTGGGGGGATACTAACAGGGACATAAGCTACCAGTCAGAGAGAGGAGGGGGGGGGAGCCCAATGACGAAGAGAGCAGGACAAAAGTTGGGTTGAGAATTGAAAAAACAAGGGAACAAAAAGACAAAGGAGGAGAAGAAGAAAAAAAGGAGGGGAACACAAAACGTGATAAATAAGCCTCCTACGGTTATTTCGAGAGAGAATGAAAAAACGCTACAAACCCAAACAAACCGAAAACCAAAAGCCCAGAGTCGCACACATGGACAACAGAAGGGTGTCTGGGTCTAGTTCTTGCGCTGGTTCAGTTTGTTGACGAACACTGTCACAAAAAGACACCAACAGAAAGAAATAATCGTTGAAAGATGGCGGCAGGGTGGAGAAGCATAAAGAGGTCTCGACGCAAGCAGCTGCCAACCAAGCGCAAAACGTTTGTGCGAGCACGTGCAAACCTCCATTTATCAAGTTATTTGATTCCCTCCCTGGAATCCTTAGCACATGCAAGGATAAGCTAGAAACTAATTTGGGTTCAGCCGAATCAAAGGTAACCATTGAAATCAGGTAATGGTACTCATCAGATGTCCGTGAGCTCCTCTGTAAAGGTGCTAAGCTCCTCGAGCCTTGAGGGGAAAGGGTGAATGGATGAACATGCAGGTGAGGGTGAGTTTTCCACAATGAAATTCAGGAGGAGGGAGACAGATTATCCATTAACCAGTCCATGTCTCCCGAATAATAACTTCTCAAGGACTTCTTGGGATTGCCAACATGACGTTTCTAACCGACAACTGATACGGTACTGAAGCACCACTTCAGATTCAACATCCTTATCGAATGAAGAGAAAATCTTGCACGTTTGTGTGATTATATCAAGCATGCATGCATTCAATATGCACATTAGTGTGTGGATGCGTTGGGACACAATCAACTCTTCTGCACCTAGCACTGGGTTAACACTACGTACAACACTGAATACATTGATGCATTCATCAGCACTTCTATAGCTGAACACAAACACAATGACACAGGCCAAAGTGTCTTCTCCCTCCCTTCTTCTAACCCTGCCCAGACGGCCAATCAGAATCCGGCCGCACTGCTCTCGAAACCAAGACGATTAGGATGGCATTCTCGGGCCGATTACCAGCAAGTCAGCCATCGTGAGAGCGTTAGTCCAGTCGTGATAGGATATTAATGGCATATCATTGTCAGTTGAGAGGGTGACCAGAACAGGAAGTAGAAATGCATTAGTGTGTTAACCATACACAGTGAGTGGGGAGGCTCCACAGAGGGGAGGGGGGGCCCGTTGAAGGTGGGCCAGCGGTCGGGGGTGGAGGGGGAAAGGAAACTGGTTGCAAACAATAACAAAAAAAGGTCCCTTCAAAACTAACGACACATTTTTAACTGAACGACAAAATCGCTACACGAAATGACATCAAATTACTGTAGGATTAACAATCTGAAAAAAACATGATGATGAATATCTACGGATACTTTTGTCATTGAATTAGCGGCGATACAAAAACACATGTAATACAGTTATACAATATGAACCCATAACCAAGAAACTTAAACTTAAAGAACGACCACTAGAGATGACATGGTGGCGGTCAGGTGACTGGGTCTACCTATAGTGGGCTCGCCTGTGTGTGTTGGTGTTACCTTGTTCTTG
>NC_044051.1:19352509-19412509 GCF_902167405.1 Gadus morhua | reverse complement strand
CAGTGTGTGTGTGACAGTGGTGTGTTTATCACAGACAGAACCCCCCCACCCCAGGGCTGTGTCCCAGTCCTCAGCCTGAAGATTAAACTAATGTTCATAGTGGCTATTTGTATACAGGAGGGATGAGGGGGGGGGGGACATTCAAACAGCCAGCAGAGCCTCTTCTCTGCTTCCAACTCAACAATCACTGTTTGTTGGGCAAGTGTGCACTCTGACCTCGGCTGAGTTGGCTGACCAACAATGGCATCATTGAGCCCCCAAGGCAGTTATGTATCTCTCACACACACACACACACACACACACACACACACACACACACACACACACACACACACACACACACACACACACACACACACACACACACACACACACACACACACACACACACACATTTTCTCGACCCCGCCCACCACCCAGCCAGCTTGGAGCGGGACCAGGCAGAGATTATAGAAGAGGGTTGTGGTGTTCTGTGAAATCTCTTACTTCCTAGAAACAAATGTATATATCTGACGTGCGTGTCGGTTACTTCACGGTTGACATGGGGTGGGGCTTGGGGGGGGGGTCTGCTTGCTTGGTATGAGTAAAGTGTGGGTACAGTTTGGAGTCACTAAACGGAACCAAACTGTCAATCGCGTCCGATAAGGAGTTGTGCAGTGTTTCTGTTGCACTTTAAACAGGTGGAAATTCCAGAACCTTCCCCAGGCGGTGTGACTTACTGCTTCCAGCGTCTTCCACGAGCTCTCGATCTGCTGCTGCGCCTTGCGTCCGTCGTGGAAGTGCTGCAGACCACCGAGGGGAGAGGGAGACAGCACACACAGAGACAGAGACAGACACAGAGAGACAGAGACAGAGACAGAGACAGAGAGATTAAAGGGATGCATTGGTGGATATCAAGGGTTCTGTGGGTTGAAAATGATACGTTTCTGGGATTTGCCTGTGTGTGTGTGTTTGCTACCCAAAAACCTGGGAGTTCAAACCTGTGAAATATGCTTTTTCCTGGACTCTGAATTTCACACATTGAGACACTAATAGTTGACTGACTCATAATTGGCTTGGGAAAAGGGATGAAATGAAGCCCATTCTGCAGCCTCTCGGGATACCGACTGTCCGTGTTAGTACATAGTTTGACCATGTTAATTATTTTTACACAAACAACATAAATCCACCATTATATTGTTATATTATGCCTCCTCCCTGTTGTTTTCAATGGAGTTGTCCGAGCTGATTTAGTTTAGTTAAGTCTGGAATGTCATTGGCTCATCTGCGTTCTAAGGGCGGAGCTTAGCGACAGGTCAATTGTATAATCCTAGTGCCGAAGCCTTCCTGTAACAGAGAGTATAGATATAGAGTGGAGGTCGACTTTATCAAATAAAGCCAGCCTCCCTTTTTATTAACGTATTAACTTTATTTACTGCGTTGGATTAATTGATATTGGTTCATCCATCATTGAACAGACCAGTCCACTGTGTGTCACGGTTGTCACCATGGTTTTGTGTTTAATGATCCGGGACCCTTGACTTCCTGTTACCCTTATCTACAGCTCTGGTACTTTCCGTGTCGCTGCACCGCAACCATTTTCTACCTCACTTCCACCTTTCACACTAGGCCCAGAATGTTGTACTTAGGAGCATTCAGTCATTTAGCACTAGGACACGTGGCGTGCAATGAACTTATAGATAGAGAACCAGGTAGAGTGGGCACACTGCGGACCATGGGGATCACTGGGCACTGGAACATTCAGGGGGGGGTCGAAAGATCCCAGCCACTACACTACCCCCTATGCATTGTCAAAGTAATGTAGATGAATCTCTATCTCACCAGGTGGATGCAAACTACTTGCTACATTTTCAATGAGCCCAGGCAAGGCCCTAGACTAGGATTCAGTGGTAAAGCTAGGGTAGGCGATTTCTTTTAGAGGCATTTATTGTCATATGTATTGAAATTCTGTTGAAATTCCGACTGCAATCAATGAACAGAATTCAAACAATAATTCTGCAATAACAAACTCATTAGGCTTTACCGGAGTCAAGGCTAGGCAGACAGCTAAAGCTAGCGACCTAGTCATGTGTTTTGGGGGAGGGGCTTTGGAATGAGGCCTGATGGGAGGAGTCAGATATTTCGGTTTAATACCTTCAAATCTAGCTTCCTCTGGTTGGTTCCTCCAAAATGCCGACCCTAACTTTAACTAATAAGAAAACAGAATAATGCAAATAAGTGCATTACATAGGAGTCCAATAGCATGATCCAGTAAGAGAAGGGGATGAGCAAGGGTTAGATCTGCTAGCCCAGCCTGGCGTGCCACACACTGCCCAGGGCGAGGCAGCAGCTGTGTGTGGGCACACAGAAGAAACACTGTGTGGTTTCCTTGCTTGGCCATAAATCCTTGGTTAGTGAGTATAGACCACTTGGTCCTTTGGGACACTGGGAACAATCTCTAAGGGACTTCAGTTTGTTGGACTCAACAAACAGTTTTACATTCTTTATATAATAGCCGATCAATCATCGTCAAATCAATGATGAATAATGAATGGATGTGTATGTATGTGCCTATCATCCTGAAAATCAAGACCACCACAAAGAATCCATGCATACGTTGGCAAGAGAGACTATTGAGGAAGACAGCGTAACCCTTGGTTACCCGGCCGGGCCTGCGCCAGTGGCAGTAGCTGAGCAGAATATCGATGTCCTTTCTAACTATTGAAAACGGGCCCGGCCTATTATAACGGAGCCCAGAAAAGACGGCTGCTTGGGTCCCAGTGGATGCGGATGCTTTCAATGGCGCAACGCACAGAGAAAGGACAAGAAGAGCAGTGATTGGTGTTTAAACTTCCAACAGAGGCCGATGTGTGTGAGAGTTGCCGTCGAGCCACCAGAGAGCTACGGGGGGGGTGCGTAGGGGGACGGGCCACGGTGAGAGTGGAGTGGTCTCTCACTTCCCCAGAGGGACAGGGGAAGCTTGTAGAGTAAAGTAAAAATGGGAAGCGGTGGATGTGTTTCAGAGGAAGTATTTCAGCCTTCAACGAGAACAGGCGATTGAGAATCTTGCTCTGACATGAAACATTCTTTTGGCCTAAAGTTAGAAGAAATTCAGTAAATATTGCCGCATGGAAATAAAACAATAGCCAAGATATGATGAAGAATTGGCTGTTATTATGGAAACCAAAAAGGGTTAAACATCACAGCTTGAACGATGGTGCGTTGTGGACACCCCGAGAGTTGCAGAGTGTGTGTGTGTGTGTGTGTGTGTGTGTGTGTGTGTGTGTGTGTGTGTGTGTGTGTGTGTGTGTGTGTGTGTGTGTGTGTGTGTGTGTGTGTGTGTGTGTGTGTGTGTGTGTGTGTGGTTTCCTGACACACACAACCCGAAAGAGTGATGTCGTTGTTAGGTAGATAAATATTAGTCTCCATAACAACATTTCAAACCCTGTTCATGCGGCGGGCTTGGACAACCGTCCTCGACAAAAAAAACCTACCCCAAAACAGCTGCCCTCGAGCTTCTGCTGCACACATTCTCAGAGTCCTGTGGCCGGCACAGCTAGTCACATTCTCTGGTCCTCCGCTAAGCGTGAGCAGGGTGCTCGAAAACTTGTTTAGTGTATCTCCTACACAGCCTTGTTGAAAACAATCTTTTTTTTCTCTCTTATCTTTCTGCTTAAACTTTATGCCTTAAATCTTGAGGAGTCCATCATGGCAGGTGAGTGGGACTCCATGCATCGCCAACCCTCCGTCCCTCTCCAGCCTGCAACCGCTGTGTATAGACTACATTCAGAACTCCTCCTAGCTAGAGTGTCGAGGTGTCCCTGAGCAAAGGCACAAACCATGAACTGGCTGTTGCCTTGCATGGTTGACACCGCCGTCTGTGTGGGAATGTGTGTGCATGCGTGTGAATGTGTGTGAATGCGTTTGAATGTGTCTGAATGTGTGTGTTAATTAATGGGTGATTGTAAGGCAATATTTGTATAGTGCTTTAAGTGGCCACGGGTTAGAAAAGCGCAATCTGAGCGATAACTGGAGGAGAAATGGTCGTTCATACTTTTAACATATTCCTGTCCCAGCCAAACTGTCAATACAAAGAGAGCATTACGTGGATAGCAGTGTGATGGGAGAAAAGCTCTTGTTTAATACATGTTGCCCTCGTGACAATGTGAGTTCTCAGGAATGGTTCATAAGGAGATAAGGAAGGAGAGGATTTATGCCGGAACACAAGCTTTCGATAGGACGACTGCTGCAAGCGTTGCTACAGTCCGTATTAGCTAACTTTTAGTAGAAAGGATAATTTAGTAGCTAGCGTGTTGCTAAATACTCCAGTAAGACAACAAAAAAAATAAACTTCCCACTCCCCCCCCCCCCCCCCCCCCGCCTCCTTAAGAGCTATATCTGTACTCACTATGAGTCACTTTGGGTAAAATGCTCAAAACAATGACTAATTAGCAGTGAATATATCATTTACACTGACAGAAACAGTGCTTATATAATAATTCCATGAACCATGAGAGAAACCGGAGAGGTGACACGAAACAAAGATGGCCTGGCTTATAATCGTTAAAACAGAGGAAAAGAGAGAGACTGGGGAATTTCCTGTTGGAGGAGTGAATGAGTGTGCAGATGAGGGAGAGAGGGGGTGGAATCTGGCATCCTGCGGCCTGAGAGGTGAGGCCTTAGGACATAAGAGCTGACTATCCCAGCACCTCCCTGGGGCCGGCCTTATCAGGACACTGGACAGAGCGGCATGTTCATCACATGCCAGGGGGAAAGATAAATCTGCCTGGAAGTGGTGTTATGTTGGGATCTGTCCCACTCCAAGTGTGTGTGCGTGTGTACGTGCGTGCGTGCGTGCGTGCGTGCGCGCGTGCGCGTGCGCGTGTGTGTCGGTGTGTGTGTGTGTGTGTGTGTGAGTTTGTGTGTGTGTGTGTGTGTGTGTGTCTGTGTGTGCGTTTATGCATGAATTAATCGAGTGCATAGTCATTCTGCCCCTTGCAGCTGTTGATATAGTTTTCCTCCACCTCCCTCATCTGCGTAATGCAATAGAGCTGCTTAATGCAATAGAGTGAAAAGTGCCCCTTCCAATGAGTCAATTATCTTTGGAGAACTTCAAGGAGTTTTCAAGTTATTTTTGTAAACTATCACATTCAACTCATTCATTATTCTACCCAATATATCACAAAAGAACACATTCAATACACTTTATACCACGGTCTGTGCATTAATTCTGATATACGGACACCTGCTAAGTAGATCCAGTCAAATTGTCTGTTCAGCCTTCAAAACGATTGCTGGTAAATTGTGAAAAATGCATTAAACTGTATTCAGACAATGCGGTTATATGCTATAGACCCAGGAGTAACAGTGGTATAAAGGCTGGGACGAATTTCTAATTATAAATATGTACAATGCATAACGTTAGCACTTTGGCGCATTGCTGAGCGGACTAGAATACCTCCCGTTGCTAAGTCGTAGCTAAGGTCCGTCCTAATTACTGGAGTAGTGAACATCGATCCATTGCATAAGAACCTTACTGGAGGGTAATGGTTGTTCCAGGAATTTGTCAAACCCTCAGGCGTTACCAGGGAAACAAAGTTATGGCTTGTGAAAAACGTTATATTTGGATTGTAAAACGCATGAAAAGATAAATGAATGGTCTTGATTTATTTTCCGTGGTGACCGTGGTATAAGAGGGTATAAGCGGGATAATGCCCTTCGAGGTGTCCATTATCAGGAATTAATGGCCTCCGCCTCACCCATTAATTCCTGATAATGGACACCTCGTCTGGCATTATCCCTTACATAAATGCTGTAATGAAATCATTAGCCATTTGTTTAGCAAATGATTTAATAAACCCTGATATTGTTCCATACAATAACATCCTGTCTGCCTTTGTCAGGCCTTTGTGTGTCTGTTTGTGGCCATGAAAGGTCATCAGTGTGCAGGGAGCCTGTAAGATCAGGGGATAAGTCACCCTTGTGTGATCTGGGGACTTCCCCCTGGGAATAACATCATGCGACCTGCTGATACTTGTGGAGTACTGGATGCGCTCCCTTGGCAGAGGGAAGCACAGACACTCAGAGACTCGGCAGGGGGAGGAGGAAGTGGTCCAAACAAGGCTTTGACGCAGAACATTACCGGTAATGCCAGACGTTTGTCGGCCGTTTTGCTAAAAGCCTGCGGTATTACGACCCAGAGTGATTGGTCGACTCACCGACTTTCTCTCGCTCTTGAGCTCTTGGAGGTAGCGAGCGAGCTCAGCCACGATGTTGGCGGTGAGGTTCTCCGAGATGACCTCATGTTGGCCGGCGTAGTCGTTCAGCTCATTGAGGGTGGACACAAAGGCTCGACAGGAAGAGTACCTGGTCAAACACAGGAAGTGATGTCAGCTGTTAAGTGGACAACGACACTAGTAATTCATGTTACGATCGATTTACTGGGAGAATACCTCAATAAATGACCTCTGTAAAAACAAATCATTGTTTCATGATTCATTAATCAACTGATTATTATATTTATCTTTCTATGTCCAAAACAGTCCATGCAAACCCAAGTATTCATTATATTAAATATATGAATTGTAGAAAAAATAGCATTCACATTATTCAAGATAGCAGCAACTGTCATAATTTGTTGATAAATGACTACAATTATGAATCTATGAAACATATTGATTCATCTTTTGGTGATCAACGAAAGTCTTCTAATGTCAGCCTTATTGCAGCGATGGAGAACATGAGGGTATTGATCTGCTGCTCATTATACCTGTTCTCCTCTTCCTCTCGTGAGTTCTTCTTGGGTTGATACTTCTTCGATAGATTCCTGGAAGAAAAGAAAAAACAGTAGAAAAAAAGAAAAGTTATTTGTCTCATCGTACATGTGCATGCATTGATCTAACTTGCCATTTTGTATCCTTCACAAGGCAGAGAGAGATTTATATCAGCCCTGACAACCGGTATCAGCAGGAACCATTCCGGAATGTTCACCATGATTATATCACCACACCTTTCCATAATTCTATCCCCACACCGTTAATCAGTTATTGACCCAGGCTCCCGTTGCACAATCAGCCAGGAGAACCATCGAAACATCAGCTTCTTCTAGACCACTGGATCTGAACTGCTCCAGCCAGTTGAGAGGATCCATACCGCTCATTAGTCAAATAAGGTCCTATGACATGCCACCAGGTGTGATTGTGATTAGCCTTACAAGCCGTTTTGAAAATCTGCCCCTTATGACATCACAAGTGGGCATGTCTACCTAGATGTGTGCTGGATAGATCAGTCTACCAGCCTACCAGCCTAGTACCCAGGGGACTGTAGCAGACGTAGCTCATCTATCTGTCATACAGGTGGACATGCCCACTTGTGATGTCATAAGGGGCAGATTTTTAAAACGGCTTGCAAGGCTAATCACACTCACACCTGGTGGTATGTCAAGGGACCTTTAAGTCATTACCCCAATTGTTATTTATTCATCTATATCCAAATGATCAACAATGCTGTAATTTAATAATAAAAGCATTGAGCGAACAAAAATGATGGCTAGACTCAATGAAAAACTAAGCCATTGCAACAAGAACTCACAATGAAACATTGGTTCATTCATGGACTTCTTTCTAAACACCACGGTTTGGCGTATGCTCTGCTACCCACTCAAAATGCCCCAATAGTTGAAAACCACTGCTCTATACAGCAACATGTGGTCAACATTGTGGGCATGTCGATAAATGTGTCGGGACGCAGTGTATAGCTTGACTGTAGTAACAAGGTATCGAGTGCGGCCGGGGACAACGGACGTGCAGAGCAGAGGTTTACCAGTGCTCTAGTGGCAGGCGACCAGATCGGTCTGAATAGGGGTTTACTACGGGGATAGTCATCATCTCTTGGTTCTGCTGCAATGCATTCCTTCCGGGTTCTTACAGATTTGTTGTAGGAGGTGTAAACGCTCATGTTAGCTCACACACCACATATTGTCTGACACCCTCATCACTGACTAAGTAACGCGCATCACACAACCGCGCGTGTGTGTGCAGATAGCACTCTTTCGATTGTTTGAGGGATCGTAAAAAGATGCCGGGAAGTTGTCAATGTTAATAGCCACTTGATTGCACGCAAACAGGGGAAGGCAAAACACATGATGGCCCACATGCGCCTGATGCGTAAAATCATGCATTCTCGCTTGGCTCAAGGACACACACATTCACACACACACATTACACACACATGCGCGCACGCAGCCAGCCGTGCACACACACACACACACACACACACACACACACACACACACACACACACACACACACACACACACACACACACACACACACACACACACACACACACACACACACACACACACAATTGACCTACAAAGGAAAATCTATTCCATCTGCCTAGAAACTGGAACAGACCAGACAGATAGACAGGATGCATGAATTAACATGTTTCTGTTCCTGCATCAAGGGCTCCTTGGAAGTGTGTACAAACCGATCCGCCTCTTAGGTGCAGAAACATTTCACCCCAACATGAACGACTTTGCTAGTTTTTCCCTAGCGAAGCACTAGTGGTTTGCCTGCCTTCCATATTACTTTTCCTGTGAAGAAAACTGCAGGTAAATTCACCTGGTGAGCCTCCACTAATAGGGTCTGAAATCACAGGGTATTACACGGGTTGCATCAGCGCCCCTTTAATTCCACCAGTCAATTATTCACATGACAAGGCCTAATGTGTTTCTGCTGTCCATCTCACGCTCAAAGACTCCAATGACTCGCAGTTTCTACCAGGGGGACGGCTCTGTTGCTAGGCAGGTTTGCTCTCTTTTTTAACCCTCTTATTACGTCTGTGTGACTGCAAAACAATCACAATGTGCACTCTTTATTTAGCCCCAGAACTACATAGCCGACTTAAAAGAAGACTTCTACAAAATAAACATAGACAACCAGTATTCAAATGAAAAACCAACCGTTAAACCTTCTACAGAATCAACGGTACACACCGGGACTAAAACATGACAGGTTAAATGGATGTTTTAAATATTGTGTATCTGTTTATTTTTGTGTGTGTGTCCTAGATATTCCTTTATCCCATCGCCGTGCACACCGTTCTCTAACCTATTTAACGGTCTCTGGTGTTGCTATGCAGACAACGTCAGAGGTAACCAGGGGTATATGGCTGGCTGTGAATAATGCCCGGCTGGAATCTGGGGGAGGCAGCGTTGCTTGAAGCACGGAGCATCACTGGCTTACAGCACAGCGGTGTCCCACCACACCGCTGTGAGGAGGATATTACGCTATTAACCCTTGGTCTATTGTCACAGCCAGTATCAGGGTTTTATGATATAATATTAATTTATACATGTGGAAAAGCTAGTTTGTCACAATGTGTTCTGTTAGTGCTTGGCTTTGTTTACTGAACAAAATACTGAGTTATCAGGGTTATTTTCAGGACCTTTGAGGTCTGATAGGAATTATCGTTAGGAAAAATGACGAAAGACATAACGTCCACTTGAAAACGTTGTTTTGGTTCGTGTTTATTAGCTCGTATCTACACAGGCCCTCTGCTCAATAGACCCCAGTGTGCACGCTAGATTAACCCAGATTTAATTTGCTAAATGGATAAGAGGATGATTGATCCAGAAGAATGAGAAAACAATGATGGGAATTGTGTGAGGAAACGCAAACCTAATAACCTCTCGCCTCCACATAAGCTACCCCCCCCCCACTCAGATTTCTAAAAAAGCATCAAATACATGATTTAGATAAGGCTAGGCGTGGACAGCAGTTTATGTGTGTGTTTGGCTTGAGAATATATGATTGGTCATAGATCCCTCTGTGTCAGCCCAGTCAATACTGCTGGTGTAGGGTCAGGTCATCTGTTGAGCGGTTCAATAATGCCCTGAGTGACATAAATGGTCGAGGCTACCAAACATACTAGCATACCTGAAAGGGGAGAGACATAGGCTGTTCAAAAGTAACAAGAGACAATGTTGTAGGCTTCACATCTAGGATCAGTGGTATGCTGGCAATTGTGCAACAGTAAGCTTTGAGGCTTATTTTCACACAATTGTGCATGTGTGCACATTTAAATTATTAAATATTGGAAAGAATCTCTCTCTCTCTCTCTCTCTCTCTCTCTCTCTCTCTCTCTCTCTCTCTCTCTCTCTCTCTCTCTCTCTCTCTCTCTCTCTCTCTCTCTCTCTCTCTCTCTCTCTCTCTCTCTCTCTCTCTCTCTCTCTCTCAATACATATAGACATAAAGTAGATAGATAAACGATACACTTATCCTGTCAGATTAATGGCTACGGATAATGGGTATGCTGGACCTGTGATCTGTGCAGAACATATCCCCTATAAACACAGACGGCTAGTCCTATTAACTCTGTACAGTCAGGCAGACCTTATCTCCTAGAGCCTAGTGGTTCGGACTGCAGAGCATCTGGCATCGGGGCTTTTACAAGGCGGATGGGTAATGGTGAGCCGCTATAAACGGGTTGTCGGCCAGACTTAAGCGTGAGCTATCTTGCTCACTGTCACTACAGATTTGGCTCTTTGGATTTGGGAGCATCCGATGATGGTTGATTGGAGGATGAACAGGGGGGGGTTACACTGAGGCTGGGACCGTTCTCGCAGAGGAGTACGATTCCGACACGCGCTATTTCCTCCAATGTATAGGTTGGGTTTGCACCAATAGTACGTGAGAGCACGAGGATGAAGTGTGCAGGGGAAGGGAGTGGGGGGATGGGTAGTGAGGGGCGGGGCAGGCCCTTCTGGTTGGACGAGATAAAAAAAAATGGGTCAGCGCTGTGTTTGATAGTAAAGACACCTAATCTCTATAGAGACACAGGCTCCGCCCTCTGCCCCCCCCCCCCCCACACACACACACACACAGTCACACACACTGTCACATCCTCTTTCCTGCCGCAGAAACCAACAACCTGAACAGACGGCTTCATGCACGAGAGATGCATGAATAGACAATAGAAAACGGCAAAAGATGTCCACATATTTTGCCATATATTTAACATTGTACAACAAAACAAAACCAACACATGGCAATTAAAGCCATCCGTCATGATGTATGGTGATTTTGTTTGATTTGAATTCACAATATATTTTCTCACCTGATTTGCTTTGCATAGCTGGTTTCAATCTCCGATCGTTCCTTGACGAATTTAGAGTACCGGTCGACAAATTCGATTCCCCACTGTGTGTGTTTCTCCAAGTTGTCAAACTGATCCTGCAAGGAGGAAAAGACAGCAATGCGTTAAATTTAGATGAGGATGAAAATAAAGGTGAAACCGAAATCCTTTTGCTACCAACTTCTTCCAGTTCCTGGGACCACCCACGCACTTTAATTATATTGCGTCAAACTGAGATTATTTAGAAATTGCATGAGTTCAACAATCCTGACGAGGTGAAACCAAAATCATTTTGCTAATACCTTCTTCCAGTGTCTGAGGTTGGTTACACTCTTTAAAAAAAGGGAAGTAAACTACTTCTAAAATACAAGGCCATTTTACAAATAATTGGCCTACTTTTTCTTGCAACTGTACATGTGGAACAGGGATTTCTTAAGTGTTAGCAAGTCTCAAGGTAGGCCTCATGGTCACAGCACTCTCACAGAGACTTCCTGTGACTGCAAGCAACAGATCAAATGATGAAAGGTTAAAGCGACCTCATTATTCTTAAGAAGTTACTAAATTTGCCAATATCTATTCATCTCATTAATCAGGTAATCTGTGGTTCAAAGCAAGAGAAGTTACAACTATCACACATTCAATGATCATTGCTTTAATTCGTTTTTGGGTCCAACACATATTTTTGAAGGTTATTTGTAATGACAGCACTTAAATAGAACTGCACCTGTTTGTACCTTTGCATTCATGTTTGATTGAACTGTGTGAAATGAAAACAACGTTTGCATATTAGGCACCTCATTAAGATGATTAATGCTTGTATGCTTGATTAACGGCCATCAGAGACACAACTCAAAGCACCTGAATGCAAATCGTAAAAACCAAGCAAGATACTTAATTTAAAAACCAGCCCATAAAAGCTTTTAAATCACATCTATGAAAATGTATGACTAGGCAAATAATACTCTACAAAATAATAATACTAAACAAAAGATATTAAACAAACAAAAAATACTCTGAAATGCATAACAACAACAATGATAACCTTGATGTGGATCCAACAGTCCCCCTTTCTCTCCTCCATCATTCTGCAGTCCAACAAACATAACTGTTGCATATTACTTTACTGTTCTAACGATGTGAACACAGGAAGGCAGACAGACACAGGAAGACCTTCATGGGGGGCGGGTGGTGGTTTTTACCCAAAACAGTGGGTTTGATTAGCATAATGCATGACTTAGGGTCGGTATAAACACAAAGAACAATGATGAGTGGGTTTTGATTGAGAAGGTCTTTTCACTTGAAGAACATAGTCAGGAGCTCATCACGAGAACTATCTGATGATAACCAACGGCATTCACCTTAAAATAGGGCTTGAAGGGCTTGAGTCTGAACCAGCCAACCCTTTGGCTTGCTGTATTAATACATAGACAGACATTAGCAAGTATCAGATATGTCTACCAACAATATTACACATATAATGAGACAATGTGGATCTATCCCAGCCAGGTGTCATCTCCAGAGAATAGCTCACTGAACCAAAACAGGCTACAATCAGCCCACACATGACTAAACCCAGACAGCCCCCCTACCATGCAGACACAGCCCTCTACCCCACCCTCCACACAGCTCACTGCATTAAGGAAAACAGATGATTTCACATTACCCTTTTTTGCGGCAGCACCATTTTACGTGATTCGTCCCAGTTTGATCGTCAGTGCCAATATCCAATTTCCCCCAAAACTTTCCAAACTTTTCCTCAACGGAGACGGAATCTATACGTTTAACGAGATTTCCACAGGACAGTATCCCCCAGGGTTATCCAATTTGAAGCCAGGACCGAAGACTCCGAGGGCGCACTTGGTTTAGACCTATATTCCATGCACCTATAGACTCCTACACTCTCTTAGCAGCCGCAGCGCATTACGCCCATCGATCCAAGAAGGTCTGGAAGCAGTGGGAATCCGAGAGAGAATGGCAGCACTGACAAAATGCACACACCCGCGTGCACGCAGAAAAACAATGCATCTGAGGTCGTAGCTGCCTCCCAGCATCTGAACTCAATGCTTGGTGAGGCGTGAGGTGAAGTGAGTGGGGATCGAGTGAGGAGGACAAATGACTGGGAGAGAGAGAGAGAGAGGGAGGGAGAGAGGGAGGGAGGGAGGGAGGGAGAATCAAAACAGGCGGAGTGGGAGGACCTTGGAATATGTGGATATGGGAGCAGAGGTGGGGATTAGAGGGGAAGGGGATGGATGTGGAGCTTCGCCCACGCAGCCTGTATTGTTAGCTGGCTAAACTAGGAATCACCCTCTTCACTGGGCTATGCGAATTGTAACTATTTAAGCAACAAGGGGTCTGTCCTGAAATCTACCGCTGAACCTCACACTGGAGTCGCACTGAATATAAGATGGTGTATTGTACAGTAGATGGCTTTTCAACTAAAATGGAAAACACAGAGCCAACGCCCTGTCTAAATGGGGTGTTATTCATAATTTATGAACCATAATAGAGTATTTCAAGAAAGGACTTAGCATAGACATTTGGGATACATCAAGGGTTTGAAGTAGCCACTTTTTAAGTGTTATTTTCTTAAATGCTGTACACAATTGTTCAGCATATAAAAAGTACAATGTATTAATTTATGATTGTAAAAACACTTATTTAGGCATGTTTATTCATTAAAAACGAGCAGCCTAGCAAGATGCCACATTGGTGTCACAATTAAAATTGTAGCCTCCATTTCTCTTATATTTAGTCAGAACTACGTTTTGGATGCAATGAGTTTCAACTAGTGAGTGTATCTGCCTCTTTTTTTTACTAGCTCAGCTTCGCAAGAAGAGGGTGAGGTCACGGTGACGGTGGGAGGGCAACCAGAGAACATATCGCTGCAGCTGGTGTCTATGATTGATGGGTGGTTGCTGTCACAAGACAAAAGCTTCCCCTTCACATTTATCATAAGACACACGGACTGCACAAATACATTTGGTATGAATCGTGGACGTAATAGATATATTATTTGCGGAAGAAAGCAAATGCTATACTTTAATCACAGTTAATAAAGGGAACAAGGGGAAAAAAGGCAACATTCTTTGTAAAGGTACTGCTGTTTTTCAGGTTGTATGGGGATTTCTTCTTAATTCCTCTGTGGTTAAACACATTTTAATCTCTTTGCACCATATTTGCAAAATCTGTGAATATTTATGAAGTCTTTGTAGACGTTTTAATGTGATCTATTTCAGTGGTGTTGCATAGCAGAACAATCTGTCAACATCCAGCCCCATTTGTGGAGTATGAAGAAGCAGAAAACACAATTGGCTTTTTGGGAATTGAATTAGGCTAGTAGTCGACACATTTTGCTCACTCCTAAACTCCCTTTAACTGAATCGATTCAGCTCTAAGAGGGTTGCGCCACTAGCATGGCTGCAGAACCTCCACAAATCTCAGGAACACGATTATTCCACTCCCACCTCTCCATTTCGTGGAAGATTTACCACAATGAGAAAATGTAGGCTATAATAACAGTCACTGTTTGAAGTTCCTTCCTCCCAGTATGAGGCTCTGGCTGTGGGCTGGGCCTATGCTCTATGACCTTGTGACGCTTGTGACCTTGTTCCTACAGGATAGCCCGGCCCAGCCCCTACATCAGAGGAACCAGCCAGGCTCTGTTTGTTATTAAAGGGCACACATCCCATTCACTTTTAGAAACAAATGACATGGTAAAAAAATAACTAAGGTTGTTTAGCCTAATATGTTTGTTTTGCTTCAGGAAATGAGAAACCTTTTGAAATAGAGCAACCATTTTGGCTATGGCGACGCAATGGATGTTGTCTACTATCTGTAAGAAAAAAATGATATGTGAATGTCCCTGCTGGCTGCCTCCTTCATTTACCCAATGGTGGCAGAGATTACTTTGTTTTAATGCATTGATTCCCTGCTAATCCCCAGCAAAATGTGCAGTATATCCAGCTTGCATTCCAGATGGGATATCCTCATTTGGGCCATACTGACTGAGGTGCTATTGATCTGCAGTTCAGATGCACACCATTGCACTTTTCCTCCCTTCAATATATTGGCAGTGTTTTATGCAGTATGGACACTTGTGCATTGGTGACCAGAGGAAGGCAATATACATATGATATGGTCTTCTTATCTCTGTCCTATAAAAAAAGTGTTAATTACCGGAATCGTTCACTGCATTCATTTTCCACCAATCAGAAAACCATCCCACTTTACAAGTACATAATATAATGAGTCTCTAAGATACTCTTGATCTTAAGCATGATCATTTTGTCATATAGGAACGTTGTGACACACTGACACCATGGGAAATATGTTTCTGTCTGTTTCCAGTCCTCCTATTTGAATGAGAAGGCAGTGGAGAACCGTACTACTTGTGGCACTGCAGTAAACAGGTTCCAAACCACAAGGGTTTTTTAAATCTGGATGACTAAGGGTTACATAAACACATCTGAAATCAAGGGTAGACAATTTGGTTAACCAGGTAGGCCTGGAAAAAGACAAGCTTACTATAGCAGTAGGTCTGCCTAGCCTTGTGGAAGACCCCGGTCGTGGGCAGTGTGGGCCCAGATAGACAGGGAGGTACCGTAGACAGACAGGAAAGCCATCCAATCATATCAGTAGGGCTGAATTGGACAGGCTTATTACAAGCCTGCGACAGCCAAAGAAGCTGATTTTCTTTTTCAATTTTTTGTCAGAGCGATTTATTGAATGCTGTTGGGACGCAAAGAGAATTTCAAGGAACATGACATAAAGAAAATTTGAAATAAATTGCCTACCCTAGCTTTAATCATTCCCCTGGAATTCTCTTTCCAGGAGAGAATTATTTTTTCCTTCTCCGATCAATATGCAGACCCCTTCAGATCAGTTTATTACACTGTATGCATAACAATACACAGGAGAGACGTTGTTTTGTGTGAATCGTCCTTAGATGGAGACAATAAGTTATACTTAAGAAGATCTGAATCTTCTTCTTTGACTCTACTGTTTTGTTTTTTAACAGAAACTACAAAAGTGTGCTTTGTTGGAGTTCTCCTATAACTGACTTCACTCATCATTGTCTACAGTTGAGAAGAGTGGAGGAGAGTAAGAGTCCACTCCGTCTGTACTTTAATGCACACCGAACCTTACCGCTGTCAAGGAAATTGGATTTATTGCCTGATTCACGTCTTTGTTATTATCACTCCGTAGTAGTTACAGTAGTCCGGTAACTTATCAACCCCAGCGTGTCCGGTTGCTAAGCGACGGGTGACATCGGTGGGTTCATGTGTTAGCATCGTCGCTCTCGCTCCGTGTGTGTGTGTGTGTGTGTGTGTGTGTGTGTGTGTGTGTGTGTGTGTGTGTGTGTGTGTGTGTGTGTGTGTGTGTGTGTGTGTGTGTGTGTGTGTGTGTGTGTATGACAGGGAGTACGAGTGCTATGCAGAGATGAATGGACGGAACGATTTTTAGATTTCCAAATCACGTTATAAAAAAAAAATAAAAAAAAGACAATCAATTCGTGGCGCTCGATGTTGACTCTGTGGCGCCGCGCCACACAATGGTCTATGTATGGGAAAGACTGAAATGTCAACGACTTGCAAATACATGTTACTCAGTTCTTGTTACAGAAGAAGTCCTTTGATTCATAGATTCCTTCAACACAGGGCACATAGGAAAACGAGTACCACAAGCTTAATTCACACACCTGCGTACCCAACGTTCGCAAAGTTGTGAGGAGATGCCATGTGAAGTTAACGTGACCACAAGGGGACAGTGTAGCGTTTCCAACCACAAACCCGAAGCGGCGAGCAACTCAACAAACTGAAACGCAAAAACAGAGTTCGCTCCATCGAAAATATGTTGAAAAAGAAACAAATACATGTGGCGCACCAAAATCATTCAGATGCACTGCTGAAAAGCGATTGGTATATCGTAAACAAGTGAAAAGTCAAGCTTTGATTTGCAAAGAAAACCAAAACAACCCATGATCCACCCTGGACCAATCAGTAGATGCTTGCCGCAAACTACCATGAAGAAGGGTGACCCGTTGCTATTCTCTGGGAGGAAAACCCATCTTGCCACTGACAGGCTAGAGGGGGCGTGGACGCCTCCGAGCAGCAACGCGGAAGTTGAAATATGCAGCTCTTTGCGGACGTGCAAGACGGAAAACTGATTTGCGATGAAACAGCCCCATTCCAAACAGTCGCACACAGACAGACAGAAAGAGACACAGACAATAAAGCCATAAATCCAACCTGTGTGGAACATGTGGATGAGATATGAAGGGAGGCGCCTCCTAAAGGAGGAACTAGAAGACGAGAACGGAGGAGTAGGCAGCGGAGCAGATGTGTGAGGTGTCCACGCGGAGCAGAGAACAAGACAGATGTCAAGCCGTCCGGAGAACAAAGGCCATGGAAGACTATAGATGCTATTGAGACGGCCCGCGCCTCTTTTCATCAAGGGTTGAATGAGTTTCCTCAGGAACAAGGATAATGGGCTTAAGGAGGTGGGGAGGGTGGAGGAGGTGCTGGTCGGGGGAGGGATGGTCTTGTGCTGAAGCCATCTGAATGGTCTTTGCCATTCATCCAATCTTGTCGGGCCCTTATGGTGGGTCAAGAAAGAAGGTTGGAGAGATTCAGTCAGATAGAACTGTCCGCAGCCATGAGAGCATAGATTAACTCGATGTAGTCTTCTTAAATAAACCTCTTACGAACAAACTAAGGAGAAAGAACAGAGTAATATCACAGGGCTCTCATTGGTCGAATCTTTATCGTCATCCCGGCCAGGGCGCACGGTTCATACGGTGATTTGTTGCACAACGCCCCAAATCACCGTACCAACTGTCAGCCATGGCCGGGATGACGTCATTTTTACATTGCGCCGACTTGCGCAGTCCTCAGACTTCGAAATTAGGTTTCTGAAGCCCTGTTCATTGGCGGAGTGAGCGGACTGCCAATCTCAGAAACAACCAGAGTGATTGTTTTCAGGGGAGAACTCCAATAATGCTAAATCCACACCGCATGCCATGAAGAGCCATCAGGGGTCCCCTGCGACCCTTGACCCTTGGCCTTTCACAGAAAACCCTGTGATGAAGTTTTCTCTCCTACTGACCACAATGTAGATAACAGCAGATAAAGGACTGTGATTTCAAGAAGGTCCTTTCCACTTTGGTTCCCCCCCCCCCCTCCAATTGTAGGTCTTTGAATAACTTTACAGTGGCTCGCAGCAGTGGGCGTCTGACTACAAGAACAAATATTTGGGGGTGAAGCCAAACGATGTTTTGAACACACAGAAGGCTTTGTCTGAGACAGTGGGATGAAACAATGCCTCAAAGGACTTTCTGCAGACCCTGGGCTAGACGCACACACATACACACACACAGAACAACGGCGACACGGACTGTAATCGTCGTAAGACGGTTGGAATCGGATAGTAGCTTTACAAAAGTGTGTGTGTGTGTGTGTGTGTGTGTGTGTGTGTGTGTGTGTGTGTGTGTGTGTGTGTGTGTGTGTGTGTGTGTGTGTGTGTGTGTGTGTGTGTGTGTGTGACACTGAGCTAGGATCTGAAGACCCCTCTCCTCTAAAGACCCCCTGCATACGGCTGTCCGAACAATCGCTTTACGCTCAAGCTGTGATTCCGAATCTTTTATTCTCTTGCAACTGTTACAATTTCACCTTGTATCAATTCCCTTACAAACTGCCATCAGTTTTGCTAACCGAAAAGTAAAAAAAAATATTGATTCCCAACCGTACTATATGGGTTCTGCCTTCATTAATACTTTAATCAATCAATACTACTTGCAAAAACATAACTTCAAAATGTCCATGTTTACCATGTAGGAAAGATCTTATGTCAAATCTATTCCAAAGTAGATATACGTGGATTTTTACAGAAACACGCACACACCATCCACACATACAGACACACACACACACACACACCATACATAAACACCACACACAAACACCATACCCCGCAGTGTGCATCTCATGATTCACGTTTGAACCAAGCAGTGTTTTGGATTGGAGCGTGTACGCATGCCATGAAGATATTAATAGAAATAACACTACAGCTGCCCTGACATTTACGTGTGTATTTCACACATGCACACACACACACACACACACACACACACACACACACACACACACACACACACACACACACACACACACACACACACACACACACAAACATACAAGTGTATTGTGTATGCTATCTGTGAGAGAATACCATGCCTTCATATACATGTGTGCCTAGCGGACAACAAACCCTGCCTGTTGGGTTGGTGGGTTATAAAATACAAATCCTTTGGTCTGTGCCTTTCAGTGGGAGCTGTAGCTCAGTGGGGTGTGTGTCAGAACCTTCCCCGGGTGGGAGGAACACCCTGTAGCTCGCATACGCAACAGGAAATCACAGTTGTGAGTTAGATCAGCGGAAAGGGTGCTCATCGACTCGGTCATCGAGGCTCGTAAAGACAGTTTGGCAGCAGCAGAGAGGCACATTTCAAAGTAGAGTAGCTGGATTAAAGTAGCAGGTTGACGATAACATGTCATCCACGCTTGGAGCAACAGTGTAGGCTAGGCTAACTGGCTATACAACAGGCATTAGGCCTATACTTAAAGCTTAACCATAGTGGGAGCTATACACTGGTAGCCTCATAAACGCCCTTGCGTCATCATGTGTTACTTACTACCTAAATCATGTGTCTAGGTGTTGCGAAGGATGTGTAACTTTCTGACTTATAAGTTGCTCAAGGTGAAAAGATGTGTATTAAGCTGTTATTATCATTATTATTGACAGCCTTGTATTCATAGTAAACACTCAGGGTTTCATATGAACTACAAATATCAAGTTACCAATAATAATAATACAGAAACATTATGTGATTAATTGACTTATTAATAATAACACAGTTAAATGAATAGTCCCCATAGTCACATTAGTCAACATTAGTTCTAGCAATCTACATCTTAAACACGGTCCCTTAGTTTAAAATCAAGTGGTGCTTCCTTTGCTTCCTACTTACATTGCTGGTGATCTTCATATCAAGTAGCACCTGCAGATATTCGTCAAACGGACTCAACTGTAACTTGTCCTCCTCAACGGGCTCAGATCTAGACGAACGAACGCTGTCCATGAAAACGAAAAACTCACTTTTCCTACGCAACATCTTCACTGTTTTGTTCTTGCAGTGGCCCAATGCAAAACCGTAAGCACTCAGGAATCCTAATCCATCGAGATATAACGGATCAGGAGGTCCGTCTTGAATGGGCAGAATATTAGAATACTCTAGGTGTATGGTGTAAGACTTTCCAAAGAGTAGATCCAAACACAGTCAGACAGAACCAAACAACGATGAGAGTTCAAAGAAAAGGTTGTATCCAGTACGGAACTTTTGGAGCCTTTAGCTTGCACCAGCATGTGCTGTGGGATTAGAGGAGCCGATTTGAAGCCATTGCTAATCAGATTAGTATACCTTCCTTCAAACTAGTTCAACCGACCAATAAAACCCCACTGTTCCCCCTGGCAACAGGGGGCCATGCACACATTGGCCATTGTTTCTGTCAAAATGCTTTCGGGGTTGTGTTTTTTTTCTTATTTATTTTGGATTCAAAACAAGTAAGTGGTTTAATTCTTATGTAATACATTCTCAAAAATATTGAGAACACAATCCTTCTCTTTTGGGAAATCAGGGAAACCAAGCATGTTAGATAAGATATTACATTGTTTTTTGTATCACTCTAATTTGATTGTATACCAATCACTTTGTTATGAAGTAATGGAGCAACACTTTTCCAAACACACAACCCTAACTGTTTCTGTGACCACATCAGCTAATTATGCTAGTAGCCTGATGCTATTGTTGTTAAAAAAACATTCCCATGAGGAAGACTGACTTAATTGCCAAGCTGTATGAATATTAGACCCATTCGACTCCAGATATTTAAGGTTGTTAGTCATGGAAATTATAAGAAACAAAAGGGGGACAAAGTTGGATAGAGCAATGAGGGCTGATTTGAATGTAGGGCTACTTCTAAAGCTAAGGTCAGCTTCTTCGGTTTAAATGATGGTAGATGTCTTGAATTCATCAGGAAATTAAAGAGAAAGGTGCACATGGTTTACCTCTGCCGACATCTGGTATCCCTTAAGAACGAAGAATTCAAGGGAGGGAAAAATCTCCACCGTGAGTGAGAGTATGCCATATTTCTGTCCCTTTATAGATGTGTTTACTCAGGCTTACGACTTCTAAAGACATTGTTGTTGTTTGAACGTCTTTGGATTTTCTGTTTCTCTGTGTCTTTGTCACTCCTTGTTAGTTTTCTAGGGAAATGCTTTGAAATGATCAAATTGTATCATTGTTTTCCAAAATATACTTTTAGTGCATTCTTGACGAGTTCAAGAGCCAGCTTATCTTGTGAGAGGTAATAAATCAGTAGGCCTAGTATAGCAAATAATATCCGAAACAATCTGACCCGTGGTAATAGAGAAGGCCTTATGGTAGACACACACAGTGAGGTCACTCACATTGTTTGTCTATCTCTATTAATCAGGTTTAATCGAGATATGTGGAGTGAGATATGTATGAAGCTTAGCCTAGAAGATTCCAAAATACAATATTAATATTTGAAAAAGTATTTAAATGTATAAAATATAAAAACATAGTGCATGTTTTACATTAACAGGCAGGGACACTTTCAGCTGTCTATTTTAGAGGAAATAACAGTTGCATCGCCGTTAGAAAATGTGGAACTGGGAGGCCTCAAAAGCTCTAGCAGTTAAAAGGAAAAGTTCAGGTAAGTGTAATTTGTGTCCTAGTCATGAGATGCAACTCAGACAGCCAGCCATGCAGACAGACAGACGGATTGGTGGATTCATTGATTTATCAGTAATCAGAAGCAATGGGGCGCCTTCAGAATAGTATGATTGCGACTCTAAGACCCATTTATTTATGTGGCACAGCGCTCATTAAAGGCTATCCTCACAAACAACAGAGAAGTGACTCTATATTCTATAAGATTAAAGGCTGAAGCATTCAGTCATAGGAATGAGTCACTAACTATGGACAGAGACTCAAAATTATAGTTTCTTTGTTGGAATGGGAACACAGCCCAGAGACAGCTGTGTTGCTGTGTTGACCCTTTATACTGTCAACCAATTTCTCACAGCACTTGGCAACGTTTTGTAAATACTGTTTCATTACATTTATTCATTCACAGAAATTTTCAGTTATAAGCTGAATGATGACGCCTGAAAAAGAGCCATGCAAGAATCAAACCATAAAATCAATAAAGCCTATTTAATTCATAATTCTGTTTTTCTTCCCCCGCCCATAATGATGCAAGCAATAAAGTGTCTTATTGCTGCCTTCCTCCTCAATCGGTGAAGCGAGGCCTTTTCTGCTCTCCACGGTTCAATTCCTGTCTTTTATTCCCCCTCTCTCACTCGCTGCTGTGCCAGATGCAGGTGAATAAAGAGGAGCCCACTACTATATGTAGTAAACACCAGAGAATGGAGAACATGATTCACTGAAAGTAAGCAGGACTAGGCCAGTGAGGATTCAGTAAAGACAGAGGGCCCCTGTCGGGGTACCTCTTATGTTGTGACCCCCACTGAATCCAACTCACTGACAGAGGGAAACTAGCTAGCTCAGGTTTCAATCATGTCTCTTAAAATGTCAAGGGAGCAGAGCGAGAGTGAGGCTAGGCGGTGAGGGCAGGTGGGCCATGGCGAGGGTGTATATGACAGAAATGAGAGGAAACTGAACGTAATATTGCTTAATGTTCAAACAAGCCTTGAATCAGATCTGACAACATGCCGTCGGTAGATCAGAGTAAGTTCACCCTGAAGGTTTTGGTTAAACTGGTTGGTCTGTGCTTGTGTAGCAAATATCTGGAACTGTTCCATACTGTATGATCTCAGAGAAACTACTAAAAACCTAAATAAAGCCATTACTATTCAACCTAAACTAACATAAAAGCGTAAATAAGTTTAAATGAAGAACCAATAAGGATGAGGCTGTCCGTGTTTGCAACTCACCTTAAGGCACACCTCTTTGAATAAAAAGTCAGATCTGTCCATCTTCAGTCATTGATTAAAAAATAATCAGAACAAAAAGAATTAGTGTGTCTCCTCTCTAGGGACTGTAACATGTAATGGACACACAAGCTGAGTCCTTGTCCTTGTTCTAGCTTGTTTGGTACAAACTTACACCTCCTAAATCCTAAACAAGATCAGAAGTGAAACCCAGAAGCCACTGCACTTAAGCCTTGAAATCATCGCATCGGCAAAATAGTGCTTAATGAAAGTACTTATGAAAGAGTTTTTAGTTGTATTTCTCCTGACCTTCTATTCATTGGAAAACAGTCGCATGATTCACCAGGCTTCACTTCCGAGTTTGCCCATGGCTTCATTTGTACATCCTGTTCAGGGACAGATAGTCTACTAAAATATATTATTGTGGAGGCCTACATGGAATTGTTTCCGATGTCTATCAAAGACACAGAGTATCTTATTTGGTTGAGAAAATAAGACTGCAAAGGAACTCTTAAAGGAAAAGATGAGCATATAACCAAACTGAAACAAACTTGTTTTCTTAAGTCAGGAGAAAAAGATGGCAGGTCAATGGAACCTCTGCAGCCCTGCAGTGCTACGGTGATTTAATTTAACATTAACACATTTCACCCAAAATGTTCAGCCCTAACAGCAAGCATGATTAAAGTAGAATAAAAACATATTACTTCAGAAAATTTAACCCAAGCATTACATCAGTATTGCTTGACCCCCACTTCCTTCAGAAAAAAGATAAAACCTTTTTCTTTTCATGACATCCGGTAGAGATGAGGCTTGCTAAATAGCACCATATCATCAGCTAGGTTGTTTTGGTCGTAAGCAAGCATGTTTCAAAATGACCTCCACGTTGAATTTGAGAAAACACACTTGACTTTATGCAATTTTCATCACATTGCCCAAAGTCACAACTCACCGTCACTACAACTTACAACTACAAAATTTAAAAGAACACCAAAACATGATGCATTGTCCTTGCTTGTAATATTGGGCAACATCATAATGTGGAACAACCTTGCAACACGCATTCCAAACACATGACTGCCATTGGCAGTGAGACGAATACTGTAATCAGTGCTGTGCTTCTGTTACTCACATTTTGAGACCCTATCAATTCTTGTTTAACAGTGGCTTATTACACTCTGAGACTGAGACTCAATGAGTACGACAAATGTGGAGGATCACCGATACATCAGAAAGGTTGGCAACTTTGAAAAGCTGCTGTTGGGGAGACTCGAGAGTTGTAAAGAGAGAGCAGAAAAAGCGGAGGAGAGCAAGGTTTGGACACAACAAAATAACGTCCCCTGCTCCTTCCCTCGCTGCTTCTCCGTTATAGAGAAGGGCCGCAATTCACACACCTGCAACTGAAATGCAAGAGATACCCTGATTGGCTCAGAAATGGCTCGGGAGTGGTCTACATTTTTAATTGGCTCACACAGAGGCAGGCACAGTCAACTCAAAGCAAATATTATCATAGTGCATTTCAATCACAAATTGCCAACTATGGGTTTGCCATATTTTCTCTTTTTTTTTTTTACACGCTCAAATAATACCTCTATACAATGTCTTTAATTAATAATATTTTCTTTCTTTGAGTAATTTTACCTTGTCCCGCGATTGGATACAGGTAATCATTGTCCCAGTTAAACTTATGTTCCCAAGTTTAAACGTTGCAGAGGGCAGGGCTTCATGATGACAGTGGGACTTCTCTAAAGCGTTAAGGAAGGTTTCATACACACTGCTTCACCGGCACCATTTTGGCCTATACCTCTGAAAAAAAACATGGTGGGTACAACAGATATCTTCAGCGCTTTGTCATAAGCACTTTTTTCACAGCAATTTGCCAACATGTGTATAATTTATAGATAATCCATGATCAGTGGCTCGTTTACAACAAAGTCACTGCATGACCTGAAACAAATTCCAGACCTGAGGAATTCCAGTGGCGGGAACTGCTTATTAGAATGTCTTAAAGACGGCTTAATTCGGTCTTGTAATGCTCCTTCTTCCCATAGTATACCTCAAACGACCTGGTGTGTGTGTGTGTGTGTGTGTGTGTGTGTGTGTGTGTGTGTGTGTGTGTGTGTGTGTGTGTGTGTGTGTGTGTGTGTGTCTAAAAGCGTCTTCTTCCACCATTAATCAAAGCCAATATCAACGAGATTAGATGCCTATTTTGAGTGTGAGTTGAGAAAAATGACCTCATATCATTGGAATGTATGCAATGAACCCTGACTATTCTGCAAACATCTGCTTCACACACACACACACACACACACACACACACACACACACACACACACACACACACACACACACACACACACACATTAGAAACACCTTGCTCCTTAGACCATTGCGAAACACAAACACCAGCGCGATTGAACGTGAAACATCAAAAAATGACAGGCTATCCCCGTTGCGTCCGATGGCGTACTGTGGAAAGGGGCGTGCCCCTGCGCTACCTCCGCGTGTCGTCATCAAATGAACATTATAATGAAAACAATGCGAGCCACCGCCAACGCAGAGGGTCCGAACGGTGTGGCTCAGGGTATAACATGGAGGTCGTGCCGAGCTGTACCACAACAACGAACACGCCTCCTTATAGGAGTCGGAAGGGGTCACTAAGTATTGATCAACGCTTTGGTGTAAAAACGACCATGTAAACTCCGAGTGTCCCCACCACCGTGTAGAATGCATTCGGACGTGACGGATATTCAAGGGTTAACTTGGAGCAGCACGACACTTGTAATTAGGCTATTTGGAGCCGTGGCTAGAGATTATCGTTCAAACGTCATCTCGATGTAAAAAGCGGACGAAAATCAATCAATGCACTTACCCACAGCTCTGACCCCCAGCTCATGGTTTCAGTCCAGTCTCCTCCCAATAATCCACAGCGAGACGGGTTGTTCAGGGCAGCGACGGCAGCACATGTGATAGGTCTGGCCTAGTGGGGTATTCGCCTCTTTGCGAGCGTCGTTCCTTATCTCTGTTGTTGTATTCCTCCTCGTTCAACTCCTCCTCATCATCATGCCTGATACAAGATGGCCAGGAGCTGCAGCAATACTCTCCACACGGTGTCTATATGCAGTGAGCGGGCGCCCAATGACAGCTGCCCTCGCTTGCACACAAGAGCGAGAAGAGTAAAACGGGCGGGGTGGAGGGATGGCTCGGGGGGGGGGGGGGGGGGGGGGGGGGGGGGGGGGAGTCGTTGCGGGGTGGCCCCAGTGACATGCAAATGAGCGGCTCCTCACATGTAGGTCTACTGATAAGAGAAGCGTCGTGCATGTAATGTTGTCACTATAATGATGTCAGCATGTTATCTGAATTGATGTTGCATTTGTTTTCTATTTTAGACTACAACGCTGGTTTCTGGTGTCCACAGATATGCGTCATCTAAACCCTTTATCAGAAAGGAAACAAGCACAAATCATTGGTCTTACAGATCTTCCTTTTGCAGGACATTTTATGGCGTTATATTCACATTACATGAATGGTGTTTGCAGCCGCATGGTTGCATGTTTTGTTTTGTTGTAGATGTTGTTATTTGATTTGTTGCCGTGACATATAAATCATAATTACAATGCAACATATCTTAAATGCTTGCGCAAAAAAGTCCATCCACGAAAAATTGGTTTATTTAGGAGAGAGGCGGTGCTCCTCTAAAGATGTTTTTACCTGGTAGGATTGTGGATGGACCAGAATCTATATAGCATACTCCCAAAGACCTTGTCCTTAAGTCCTGATACGTAACTATTCATCTTGATCATTTAAATAGATCTAAATGAGTTGTCTATCATCAACTACGGGACCTGTCTTTTTAGATTCATACGACTCTGTAGTACGATAGTAATATTAATGTTATGGCGCCCTCTAGTGATTGATATTTAAAGCGATATACTGAAAACATATTTTTTAACGATTCCTCCTCAGTCGCAGCAGGCAGAGGTGTCAAAGTATTCACATTCATTACTCAAGTAGAAGTATAGATACTAGCGTTTAAAAATACTTCTCTAGAAGTTGAAGCATCAACTCAAGCTTTTTACTTAAGTAAAAGTATAAAAGTACTGGTTTCAAAACTACTTAAAGTATTAAAGTAAAAGTAATGCAAGGGGAAAAAAATGCCATTAAGGACAAAAGCGTAGGCCGTGCCACAGGGGCCTATAGAATTACAATCAGCTTTTTTTGCCAAGTATGCTGACACATACAAGGAATTTGGTCTCTGCATTTATCCCATCTGTGAATTAGTGACACACACAGCACACCTCTATAGCTTTTTTTTTTTTTTTTTAACCTGGCGGAATAAAAACAAGCCGAAATTAAATAGGAGTAAAAGGCCATTTTTAAAAAGTAAGGAGTAGAAAGTACAGATAGGTGCGTGGAAATGTAAGAAGTAGAAGTAAAAAGTAGGCTGAAAAATAATTACTCCAGTAAAGTATAGATACCCAAAATTTCTACTTAAGTAAGGTATTTGTACTTAATTACTTGACACCTCTGGTCACAGGTAGGCGTAGTCATAATAACATTCTTCCAATGCAGGCGTATTCAATCAATCGTACATCAATTATTTCACTCAACCAATATCTGACTGGATAGATAGTGCTTGACCTCATTGCAAATCATCTACAGATGATTGTCATTTGCTCATTGGTTATCTGTGGTTGGTAACGCAGAATCTCACATTACCTACCACAAAACTATTCTAAACCATTAAAAGCAAAACCGAAACGGTCATTTAATCTTATAGACAGTCAGGGAGGGAGCTATCATGCATTGGTGTCTCCACATCCTCAAATTTGGACAGATAATTCGTTTCTGCTGGTTTCATGCATTGCTGTGACAACAACAATTGTGTCCACTAGGGGGTTCCGAAGCCTGTTATTTATAAGCAAATCACTTTGGTGCTCCTAGCCGGGTTAAATTTGGTATAAGACCATCATTGTTTAAGCAAATACCCATTTATGAAAAAAAAATTGAGTTTTTAACAATGTGTCTCGGATGTCGACTAAAAAAGTATAATTCATAAAGCACAGCAATCAAGCCCTAATCCCCAGCCCTTATTGCGATAGTCCCAAGAGAATAAACAAAACGTACTTGTGAGCCTACTTGTGCTAAAGCCACAATGATGTGAGAGGTGGGCTATAACATACAGGAACATGATAATACACATTTACCAATTGATCCCTGTCTTGAAACTTGATATGATCTATAATGTGAGATTATAAACAACTCGTGGATACAACTAATCTAATCAAGCGCGTCCTGCTAGGTTTCATAAAGTCTAGCCAAACTTAGATTGTGTGCATAGTGAAAAACTGATGTACAGTACTGGCATGCGGAAGTATAATGCATCTTTTCTTTTCTTTCTTAATTTAAAGGTGTTTATTGCTTGTTTTACCACCCCGGAAACTTATGCATCTATATACCTCGGGGAAGGATGCTGGACACATGGCAGGCCTAAAATACATCACCAGAGTCTGATTGATAACATTGCATCTGATACTCTTGTACACCTCCCTTCCTCTCACGCACACAATAATACAAACCGAATGGCTCCATTTCAGAATCTCACTTGAACTCTAAAACGTTTTAGTCTAAAGAAATTCGGAAGTCTAAGGAGTCCCGAAATATATAGTACATTCAAAACACTTCCAATGAAGACTTAATTCGGGCTTCGACTCGGATTCGTAGCCCGGGTTAGCGTCGAGACGAGCCACGTGACGCCGCCAAGCACGAACAAAATATAATTTAATAATAAAAAAAGAACGCTCTCGCGACCGGAAGTCGCAGCCCTAACTTCAGACGGTGACGAACGCCCGACTCGCGCTCGCGTTTAGCAACAGATGATACACGTCTCATTTCCATCATAATAGCGACGTTATCTCAGCCCAGCGCGGTGATAATAACAGACACGACTAGCTGGCTCCTCTGACAGGACGTCGTGATGTTCGTGTGCTTTGCGAGGCTTCGTCTGAACGTGGCGCCCTAGCTGACCAGGGCTAGCCGAGCTGTTAGCGAGTCTCCGCTCCGAGTCTCCGCCGATCACTCTCTCCACATCCACCGCCATGGACGCGCTCTGGACGGCGCCCCTCCTTCCCTTGCTGCCGCTGCTGCTGCTACCGCTCCTGATGTGGACCAGCAGCACCTTCGTTTTCTACTTCAAAAAGTGCTTCTACGTGGCCTGGATGATGTGTCTGGCTCTGCTGGCCATACCGTTATGTGTGCTGAAGAGTGGGGGACGAGACGTTGAGAACATGAGGTGAGTCGGAGCATACACAACACCCTGGTGGTCCGTGGTGGCGGGCTACCAGGAGCTAACCCGGTTATCGGTGCCATGGTTGACGTTAAACAATCTGCATGAGACTAGGAGGACGTCGCGTCGCGTCCTTTTGATCAGAAACCCCATCCATGGAGAGCTATATTACTTGAAATGTGTTGTGATGGTTGGTTGTATTTAATGGCGATGAACTCGCCACTATTGCCCCTCATGGCACAGCTTGGGTCTCTAACTTTGTATCGGCATGCGTTTGGTTTTTAAAACAAAATCAACGCTCGCAAGCTTGAGCAACTTTTTGACAAGAAGCCAGGGAATTTAAAGGCGTCACGTTTTCTGAAAGTGTTGTGAAGTTATTGAACTCTTCCGGCTTCTAGGTCCCGACTGGCTAATAAAAGACCGACGTTGATTTGATAAAGCACTGCGACGTGGATGAAGCCCGCCTACTGGGAACTTTTTTTGGGTCGCTTGCGGCCAAAATCAAAAGATCAAATCACCACATGAACTTCATGTCACACAGGCCTACATGCTCCGATTATGATGTACATATAATTCACACAGTAAATATAATCCACACATTACATATAATTCAAACAGTACATATAATTCACATAGTACTGCATACAGTACATATAATGCACACAGTTCATATACTGCACACAGTATATACAGCCTTGGAGGAGGATCCATGGGCCAGTCCGGCTCGCTGTCCATGGAGAAAAGTCGTTATGTAATTTACTACTTATTGTCGTGGCACACAGTACTTGGTGACCTGTTGGTGTTATACATTCACCTCGGATCCCCCAAGGGCGGCGTTTGCATTGACTTTTGGAACAAAACCAAACCCGTGTTTTCCAAAGTGACAGTACTGAGACCAGCAGCTCTATGGCTGTGATCCATGGCTTGTTATTGGATGAATTGTATGATTGAGGTTCCCAGTCCTTATCCTCAGTTGCATGTTGTGGCAACTCAATTATGTCAGTGACAACCACAAGTTACCTTCAGAAGCCTGTTCTTCATAGCCTGCAGGCATGGCTGTTGTGTCATGTTCCGCCCGTGTGCTGGTCGTTGTCCCCTGTCGACTGAGTCATCAGCTGTTATACGGTTTACTAGGAGAAAGATCATTGTGATTCATGAAGCTTATCGCAAGTTGCCACATTTTATGGACCTCTCCGTATTACGAAACGGGAGTCAAGGCATCATTCTGTCCCTTGCAGTTTCTGGTTTTCGTGACCAACTCCAGCGACAGGTTCTGCTATTAAAGTAGGATTGCTTGCTGTTGTTAACAGCCCCAAACTGCCTCAAAAACAGTCCCTGTCTAATCTACTTAATAGAACATTTGACTACAGTTATATTATTCATCCAAAGGCCTTGTAGCCATTCAATGTTGTGTACACGTATGACATGGATGTCAAATAGAACAGGCCTGGCTTAAATTCCCTGCATCTGTAATCTGCCAGTCTGAGCTCATCAAAGTCCACATTTATAAATACCCCTGTCAGTTTACATTGGCTGTCGGTCCTTGACCTGCGTTTTTATCACAAATCCCAACACAAGTAGCCTTCCTTCAAGGAATAAAGTATTCAGTTGTGTCATAGATCAATCATTCCTTGTTCAACAGCATATTAATCTTAATCTCGTATTTTGGTTTTCAATAAATTAAATTATTGCTCAGCCTAATCCTAATCATTTATTAAGGCAGACATCATGTAGGGGAACTCCTATAAAACACACAGATTTAGGGTGTGCTCTGAGAAATTGTATCCAGTTGGCACAGTCAACTGTTGTTGAGAAATATCTATTGCACAAACTGCAGTTGGCTTCTGTAAAAGTCATCCCATTTTATAACTGTACGTTCACGTTTTTGAGGGATGAAAGACAGATTGGCTGAGCAATAGCGATTCCATTCTGATCATGTTAGAAAAAAAACATGTTAACTCTTGCCTAGCCAACTATGAGAGTGCAATAACCTCTAGACCGATGGTGAGCTGCCCATTAGCCATAGACTCGGGTGAAACCACACAGTCCAGAGGCTGTCCATGCGCTGCAGGCGGTCAGAGCTCCAGTTGTCATGTAGTCAATAAGCCTGTGTCTACCCCAATAAACAAATAGGACACTGGTAGGAGCTGTTATAATGTGTCTCCTTGTTAGACCGTTGTCTCTTAAGATGGCTGCATCCAACTGAAGCTGCCTTGCAGAAGATGGGAGTGTTTTACATGTAGGCCGTACACGATGTTCATGAGAAGTTATAATGGGTAGGCCTATTATTAGGCCGATTCACAGGGCATTTCTTGTCCCATTTTCTGAACAAGTTGAATCATAACGTTCTTAATTTCTGTGTTTTCCAACCCGTCCTGTATTCTCTTGTCCAGGTTTTAGACAATTGATTAATTACATCTTAAAGATACAATTAAGTCGCTTTGGCTAAAGGCATTTAAAAAATGACTAAATGACGAATGGAAACGTTTAGACATATGTTTTGTGCATGATAAAAGTGCAATGTTATATTGTAATAGAGTGTCCGATTTCGAAAATATCCAAACAGTGCTGAAATGCAACGACTCGGAGGCTGTTGAAGTAACAGGAAGCTTGTGTGGCTACATTTGATGTTAAAAGATTTCCAAGATTAGCCAAGGTATTAGAAATAAAACGCCATTACAGACATGATGCATTGAGTCTCATTAGTCCAGAGTTTTGTTCATGGTTTGTGTTCTGTTTTGGAGTAAAACATTAGAGATGCCAAACACAATTACTATGTGCACATTAAAACCACAGGCCCTGCACGTTGGGCACACTTGGGGCTCTAGGGACACAGCTGTTGAAAGCCTCAGTAATATGGTTAGGCTTTCAAGCCACTGAGAGTGATGGCCCAGTATGAAGACTATTCATGGTTGGCAGTGGCACTTGCGTACAATACTTCAACAAGTGCCAGGGGGCTAGCGTTCTGCGGTAGCGCGTAGTACTAGGAGTACCATAGAGTGGGGGGGGGCTCGTAATGTCAAAAATCTCACACGAGTGTCAGTGGAAGTCTACTCTACATTGGGGCTTCTGGCTCACTGGTCCCCTTGCCCTCAATTGGGTTATAATTTGTTTTTACCTGAGTGTCTTCCTTCAGGAATGGCCCCTCCCACATTGCAGTTAACCCGGTTCACATATTTGACTAACGCTAAGATGTCTGCCCTTCTAACTGAATGGACTGTTGACGCTGGCGATGCCATTGCCTGATATGGGCAATATGTAAAGCGGTGGCTCAGGGGACCTATTGCAGCACTGCCACACCACAGCTATCTTCCCTCAGAGTACCGATGTCCGTTAGTCTTCAGTGAAGTGCCAGAGCTGTTAGCCCTTCAGTAGCCGGCAAGGCAAATCCTCCGCAACAAACTAATGTACGCACACTATGTATGCACAACAAACTGCCATTGTAAATAGGAATGCACTGATTTTGAACTGATTTGCACTGTCATGTGCAATGCAGTTGCAGGGTTCTCCTCCTTGTTGTTGCACCTCACCTGTCGCTTCTTCATTAACATTCTCCTCCTGTGGCTTCTGATCGGCACGTGGCTAATTAACGCCTCCATCATTGCTACTTCTGAAGCGTATTACAAAGGATATTATCATGTTTTGTTATTGCATTCTACCGCCCGGTTTTACCCTCTCATTGTATTTTTGATTAGTATTTGGTCCGCTCTGTGTCGTCATGTCAGTCGTCTTCCACAGTGGTAATTAAGCTTGCGGCCGTACAAAACCGTTCTAGAATGCTAGCGTTTGCTGCTCAGATAAACGCATTGTTGACTCGTCATGAATTTCCCATGTCACGGCAATCTATTTTCAGCGGACGTTTCCCGGCAAAGTCATGGTCATCTTGACTTGGAATGCCAATGAGGGATCACACCCTCATTGGTATACACTAGAATATTAAGTTGGCCATGTGTAACAAGTTTTAGTGGCGGTATTCTGTTTTGTTATTGCACCCCATTCTTTCACCACATTCATTTTGCTATGATACTCTAATATGCTGTGGTGACGTTTTGTTTTTGGTTGACTATATTGGCGTGGGTTGAATAAGTTAGTGTGGTGGCTGATGCCAAGAACTCTTAAACTGCATTTAAAGTTCTACTACTATTATAATTTACTTCCTCACTCTCTTTGCTCGCCTCACCACACTTTGCATCTTTTTCCGTGAAGCTTGCGAGGGTGCCTTCTGCGTAGATTTTGTCAGTTGGTTATACTTCAAGTCCACCATTTTGTGCATGCATTTAACAATATTGCTATTGCCACATAATGTTATTTACCGATACATTTTACAATCACTGCAGGTCAATTATAGACTTTTATATAATTTGATGATTTTTTTTTTAATATTCTCCAACTGAAGTCATTTCACAGTTGTCATTGATTTAATAAATACAAAACGTTTGTCTATCACGCTAATCATTCAATAGAAGTTAAGATGGCTGGGCTAATACCTACCATTCATACAGTGAATTCAAACCTCAATTCAAACCTGAGCACAGAAAGGTGTTTGAAAAACATCCTGCAAAATGCCTCCAATAATGGACAAAAAGAGTGGGAACCCTGATAACTACACATTACGTGTCCCCCGTGTCCAAACATACTGACCTTTTGTAGTTTCAATGTCCTACAAGTATCTCCCTGGGGAAATGAGTACAGAAACCAGTGGCCACGTGTATAAATACCTTTTACTCTTGTCCTTACCTCCAGGCTGATCCGTTCCCTGGTGCGCCACGTGAAGTACTTCCTGGGCCTGCGGTTTGACGTGAGCGGCTGGGAGCACCTCCAGACAGAAGGGCCCTATGTCATCATCTCCAACCATCAGAGCTCCCTGGACGTGCTGGGTATGTCCTAGTGCCAACGCTGATACAATGCACCGTTGTGTACAATGCACCGAAATGTATTCAACAATAGTCCATTCATGGGATAATGGTCAATCTAATGAGGGAGTTTGTTGCTATATTGCTTTGTTCTTCACCAATATTCATATTTGAAGGTTCCTCTCTTTAACAAACATACTCACCTTTTTGTTCTTGGATGTGACCGTCGAACATGCTCACCTGCTTTGGAACGACACGGCTTGTGAAGGACACAACAAATGCGTATCTCTTTATTTTCAACAGTTTATAAGGGCAGTGTATTTTACAAGGTATGTATTATTATTATATGTTATGGTTAGGTTTTGACATCTTGTTTGGAATCTCCTAGATGCACCCTGTTTTTAAATGCCCCCCATCTATTGCCCATATCACCCAAATACACTGGGAATTAATGATCCAATATATATTTTCTTAACACCACCCACCAGTCATGCTATAGTGAGATCACCTCCAGCAGGTCTTATGTGGGCGTCTGGTTAGTCATTGATCAATAAAAGCCCTATGGCTTCAAGTTAACAAGCCCACGTGGAGTGGGATTGAGTTGGAGAAACTGTCTTGTGTTATATTGTATCCAATCGGTGCTTGGAATTGGCCTGTGTTGTAGGAAAAGTGATGACTGGTCATGGCCCAGGGTAATTTGGGCTTGATAAGCCCGGCAGTAGACTAACAAGTTGCTAAGTAAAACACCATGCTGCATTGCACTAGCGTGTTTGCTAGTCGCGGAGATAATCACATCTCAGCTGAAGCAGGACTCGTACTTGCTGCCCGAGGATATGTTTGCAGTGGACTGTAATGTTAGAGCATGGTGTACTTTGCTGTGGTTGTCTTTCACTTGTCCAAACAAGCCCTTTTCTTACCTCCATTCCTGCTCCCAATCTTGGGTTACACGGTCACAGTGGGCCTCTGTTTCTGATAGGTGGTGTTTGGGTTCTTCCCAGGTCATGTCACTTGTATTAAATCTTCTGTTACTTCGACCCTTGAAATGGCGGTACTACTACGTGTACCACAAGATGTAAAACACAACATTGTGAAGGCCATGGCGATAAGCTGACCAATGGGGATCCCGTAACAGTATGTGAGGAAATATTGATATTATTATTTTTTTAAGCGATTACGAAGCTGTCAGGGTAGTACGCTGGAATGTGGAGTGATTCAGTGTTGTCCAACATATGCAACTTTAGAAAAAAGATCTTGTATGAAGTATCATAATCCATTGTGACCAAATGTACATATGAATGTGTAGCCAACCTTTTCTCTACTTCAGCTGAACTATGTTGATAAGATGGCAAAATAACCTCAGTGTTTGCTGCTTATATATGTAGACAAGTGTCTTTGTTCCAGTCATTTATTTCTCTCCAAGTTCCTAATCCGTCTGGAAACTGGAATCCACTCAAAAGAGCAGCCAATCTGTGTTCCCGTTATTCAGAGGCGACTTTTCTTCCAACTGTTTTTCTTTTTAATTTAGAACATGTTTTAATTTTTTGCAAAGCGACTTACATCAAAACATGATCCCTTGTCTGGAAAACTCATTCACAAATTCACATCACTAAGGGAGGGGGTTATGATTTTCATGATGTAAATTAGTTTTGGCTTAACGTTCCTAACACGCAAGCCTGTGATTAACTCAGCTGTTTCCCACCCCCCAGGCCTGATGGAGGTGCTGCCCGATCGCTGCACCATGATTGCCAAGAAGGAGCTGATCTACGCCGGCACAGTGGGCCTGGTCTGCTGGCTGGGCGGCATCGTCTTCATCAACCGCAAGAAGACCAGCGACGCCAAGAGCGTCATGGCGGAGGCTGCGAAGACCATGCTGGATGACCAGGTGCGGCCCTCGCTTCCTGCTGATGAGCCTCACTAGTCCGCGTGAGATCACCAGCTAGAGTCTGAGATTACAGTTAGGGCATTTAGAAGGTACGCTTTTATCCAAAGCGACTTACATCGGTTAATACACACATTGACACACCGACGGCAGAGTCAACCATGCAAGGCGACAGCCTCCTCGTCAGGAGTAGTAGGACCTGAGGGTCGAACTAGCAACCTTTCGGTTACAAGACAAGAGTCTTTACATTAATTCCCACTGGGGGCAGACGAGCACATATCTGGGTCAACGGCATTTCTCCAGCTTTGCTTCTTTTCTTTTTTTTCAACCAATCCCGTTGATGGAGGCTTGGCTATGTAAGCGTGTAATGGGCTATTAACAGTGGACCCAAACCCTGCCAGCAGTAGTAAGCTGTAAAAATAGTGCCGTTAAAGGTTTCAAATCAACACCCTGCTTTTGGCCGCCGTAGAAATAGACTAATTGAAAGCTTCATTCACCCGCACAAATTATATTTCTTAAAGGTCCCATGACATGAAAATCTCACTTTGTGAGGTTTTCTAACATAAATATGAGTTCCCCTAGCCTGCCTATGGTCCCCCAGTGGCTAAAACTTGCGTTTGGTGTAAAACGAGCACTAGCTGTTCTGCTCGCCTTTGAAAAAACGGAGGCTCAAGCGCGCTGATTTGGAATGTCTGTGCTCATGACGTCATGAGGAATCTCGGCTCCTCCCCTTACTCTGCCTGGCCCGCCCAGAGACGTTGGCCCGCCAATGAGACTCGACCGTGCGAGCGCCATATGTGTGTGTGAATACACACACTGTAACGCAAGTGTTTCTTGTCGGTTCTTTGACGTGTCTTGTATTTCCACAACGAGACTGTCGTGGGGGTTATCTGAGCCATGTTTGAGAAGGAATTGGGGGAAAGGAACTTTGGTTTGACTCGCTGAAGTACATGAACTGCGACATGCCGCCGGTTGCCGCGAGGCACCATCGCCCGGCAGCGGGCAGCTGGCAGCAGGCAGCGCGCGGTTCAGTCGACTTCAGGTTGATGTGAAAGTGGAAGAACCAGAGACGTCGCAGAACCCGACAAAGTCGTTTGTGATTCATAATATCGTCTGGAGGCGCACACAATATATTATATGATATAGATATCTATGTATTATATGATATTATTTAGATATAGAGCTCCAGGACTGTAACGCAAGTGTTGTACACTTCCTTGTTATTTGGCGCATAACGCGTCGGACTCTCGTCTCTGGTATTTCTACAACGAGACTCGTATTGGGGGTTATCTCAGCCAAGGTTGAGAATGAATTGGGGGGAAAGAACTTTGGCTTCGACTCCCTCAAGTCAAGAACATGAACCACGACAAGGAGGAGAAAGGGATCTTTGCCGGGCAGCGCTTAGGCACCTCCGCCTCCGGCGGTGGTCCCTCAGCGGGGCTCAAGCGGGGGACATTCGCCGCCAACAATCCCTTTCTCCTCCATGTCGTGGTTCATGTTCTTGAGGGAGTCAAAGCCAAAGTTCCTTCCCCCCAATTCATTCTCAACTTTGGCTGAGATAACCCCCAATACGAGTCTCGTTGTAGAAATACCAGAGACGAGAGTCCGACGCGTTATGCGCCATCACACCAACAGCAGAACGGTTATCCAAATAACAAGGAAGTGTACAACACTTGCGTTACAGTCCTGGAGCTCTATATCTAAATAATATCATATAATACATAGATATCTATATCATATAACATATTGTGTGCGCCTCCAGACGATATTATGAATCACAAACGACTTTGACGGGTTCTGCGACGTCTCTGGTTCTTCCACTTTCACATCAACCTGAAGTCGACTGAACTCCGCGCTGCCTGCTGCCGGCTGCCCGCTGCCGGGCGATGGTGCCTCGCGGCATGTCGCAGTTCATGTAGCCTACTTCAGCGAGTCAAACCAAAGTTCCTTTCCCCCAATTCCTTCTCAACCATGGCTCAGATAACCCCCACGACAGTCTCGTTGTGGAAATACAAGACACGTCAAAGAACCGACAAGAAACACTTGCGTTACAGTGTGTGTATTCACATTGATGTGGACGTTGAAGAACCAGGAACGTCGGAATATCGGCTCACACAGCTTTTGGCCGTGATAATATGTATTATATGATATAGATATCTGTGTAGGCTATATGATAATATTTAGATATAGAGCTCCAGGACTCCCGTGTGTTCTAGAATATTTACAGAACACGGCTAAAGGCTGTGTGCGCCTCGCCATTGCGATACATCCACTGTAAACAGAGCGCATGGTACCGTCCCTGGCTGCAAGCTGCTCAGGGCCACACCCCCACCCTCCTCCTTGACACGCCCACCGAAACAGCGCATTTGGGGGAAGCTCAATGTGCGACTGGCTCGGAGTGGCTGTAACTCTGCACCACGGCTGAATTTCAGGAACGTCTTTGAATACTGTGTTAGTTGCCCACTAATACCTATATTAAAGAATACATAAAATAGCATGTCATGGGACCTTTAGAATATCCGGAACAAAACGGGAAACGAGGCAGTGTCGGTCCAGGCTCTGTGCCCCCCCCCCCCCCCTTATACGTTCTGCTATAACATACGGCTGCTGGATCACAGGTTTTGATCTAACACAGTAGGACTGCTGGATCAGAGGTTCTGCTATAACACAGTTGGACTGCTGTATCAGTGGTTCTGCTATAACAAAGTAGGCCTGCTGGATCAGAAGTTCTTCTATAACATAGTTGGACTACTGGACAAAGAAATTCGGCTATAAAATAGTAGGACTGCTGGATCAGAAGTTATGCTATGACACAGTAGGACTGCTGGATCCTAGATTAACTGATTAATAACGATAAATTAATGTCCTGGACGCGACTCATATTCTACACCCAACAACTCAAACCAGAAACACTGACAACCCCATTGACTGCTCGATGTATCTGCTATATTTGAATGCTAAAACCCACCAGAGCTCCTCACTTTCCAGTTCCGTAAGGAGCTCTAGTAAATACTTAGACGAGCTGCTTTCTTACCGACATTTTGTCATTGTGATGATACTCTTCTGCATGTAAATGGATGAACCCATTTTAAGGCTGTTTATTGATCCTTCCAGCGCTCTGTTTCCCTAAAAGCCCTCTCACTGACGCTCATTAGAACAATCAAGATGTGTTTTCCTTCTTCTAGTAGGTGCTGTGGTTTATATTAGTGCTGCCTAGTTTTACTTATTGGGTGAATAGGTTGTGTTGAACAGTGGAAACCTGTGTTCCTCAGATCCGCCTGTGGGTGTTCCCCGAGGGAACACGGAACCAGAAAGGAGATCTGCTGCCCTTCAAGAAAGGGGCCTTTCACCTGGCTGTGGCCGCGCAGGTACGCCCTTACCCCTCTTTCTCCGTCCGCCTCGTCCTCCAACCTCCTTTAATAGTTTATATTAAACATGAGCCCCTTTTTTAAGGTGCAGATGTTTATGCAGATTTAATGCATGGACAAATGGGAGTCAGAGGAGTGTGTTTCTGATACTAGCCCTTACCGTGAAGTGAGTTCCATGTATTGCCAGAAGGGTTTTTATTTTCAACACAAGGGGGTGCTGGAAACATCCAACTACAGATTAGGCCCTGTGTATGGGATAATTATTGGCCAGAGTTCAGATTGTGGGATCTTATTTATTCCATTCCATTTGTTGCAAGAAGGGGGTTGTTATTTTTACTGAACAGCATGACTAATAGCTGAGCTCAAATTACAAAGTGAAGAGTGTGCGCAAAACGAAACAGAGTGAAACTAGAACTGAAAGCCAAAAGGAGGCAGATATGGATAACGCCAAAAGTGTAACACTAAATATGAGACTAGTCTCCTCCACCTTGTGATGACTGAGGATGCTTCACCTGCAGGAAGAGATGAATAACCTTTACTGGGGGGGGGGGGGGGGGTGAAATACAGGCAGCCTGGGACAGCACCTTATAGATCACCAGGAAACTCGTCACATATCCTTCCAAAGGTGCACAGGGCTGAAGTGTCAAAGGCCAGCGCAATATAGACATTTAGGCGCATGATGAAAATTGTTATGATACTTTTTACATACCAAGCATACAAAAGCAAATTAAACGGCGTTTGCACAGCTTGATTCTTATGCGGGCTCTCATGGGCCTGGTGTAGCACCCGGCCCAAACTACTGGATGATTTATCTCAGTTCTGCTCCCTGGGAGCGCTGTGGTAAGAATGGGCTCCCACTTGATGTCATGGCATACATTCCGTTGGCCTCAGAGCATTATTGTCATAAAATACATATTTTGGTCCAATTGGGATACCACTGTGTCTCAATGGCTATATCCTAAGCCAATCAGAGTGCTTTTACATTCCATAATCACAATCTGCCCTAGTCATCTATTTGATTGATTGAGATTATGAAATGATGCTATCAAAGAAAACAGATATTGTGTGTTTTTTGTTTGAATGAAAAATAAATGTCTGTTCAATGCTGCCCCCCTGGCCCGGTCTCTCTTGAAAAAGAGATTTTAACCTCAATGAGTCTTTTACCTGGTTAAATAAAATATGCTATGAGGCTTACGATAAATGTGCTTTAAGTGTTGGAGGGAGATTGCCTTGTGGTTGTCTTAAAAGCTTGTCCCCTACCACAGGCACCCATCATTCCCATCGTCTTTTCATCGTACAGCAACTTCTACCTACGGAAAGAGAAGCAGTTCAATTCTGGTGACTACCCTCTAACCAATGCATACCATCTTTCTTTGCTTTACGTAATAAGTCCAGTGTAAGTGGCAGTATGGGCCTCCACTTCTCTACAATACAGTTGTTGTTTGTCCCTCCGCAGGCACCATCCGATTGAAGATCCTGCCGAAGATCGACACCAAGGGCATGACGTCGGATGACGTGGGCGCGCTGCTGGACACGTCGTTCAACGCCATGCTCACAGCCTTCCGGGACACCGCCGACTCCGTGCCCCAGAGCAATGGCATCCTGCACCACTGAACCCGCCCCGCCTCTCTGCTGCTTCTCCCCCCACCCCACCCACCAGATGATCCCTGACCCCCCCCCACCCCGACCAGGAAGTGACATAAGACGTTGGTTGTGCCCACGTGGCCGTGTTGTTGCGGGCCTCTCTAGTGGGCCCTCCCCCTTCAGCACAGTGTGTCCTTAGACCTAGCTGTTTCCCTGGCGCCAGAGGTGTGACGGACACCATTGTCCCCACCCCCCTCCTCCAGCCCCCTTTCTGTATGGATGTCTGATGTGAAGTTGTCATACAAGCATGCATTTTGTTTGGATCGCTCGCTTCATTCGTTTTTAATACATTGTCCTCTTTTTCTTTTGGCCTTTTCAAAGTCCTACCATTTCAAGTGTCTTCATCAAAAGCATTGGTTTGTTTTTGCCTCCTCGTTCGTTGCCGCTTCAGTTCTGAACATGAATGTTTATTTTTTATTTTTTTGCTGTTTTATTTTCATATAAGTGTCAACGGACGTGTGGGTTCTGCTGCCTTAGCCTCAGTGAGCCGTTCCCTCGCGTCCACACTGCTTTAAGGACCCTCTGGTTCTGGTTGACTCCTCCCCTTCTCTGCATTCCACTCTCCTGCGTGTTTATGTGAGCGGCGAGAGGAGCGGGAATCACTCCAGAATTGTTTACTTGCGTCATCAGGAAACAAACGTGTCCACTTTGGCTTTAAACCTCACCGACTGCTCTAGGTACAACACGCCGTAAGAACGCCATACGTGAAGGGAGGAGAGATTGCCGGAAGAACGATGGATACAGAAAAGGGCGCCATACTTCATGAATGGACTTACAATTTACAAAGTTGTGCATTGTTAGCTGTACTACCTGCTTTTGGCTTTGAGTTGTTTTGCTTGCTTTTTTCCAATGACGAGTTCACGCTCTGCATGGCACAGGACGCAACGCACATCTTCTCCCTGGATCCGCGGGTCTTTGAGCTCTATTTATTCCCACTTCTGATTTGCCTTTTCATTTTTGTATTCTAATTTTTTTCCCCAGCTTTGCCCATCCTGAACCATTTATACAGGTGAACATGCTCCATACGTGTCAAAGTTAGGTTTTCAGTTAAGTGCCATGTACGAACTAGTGATATGGTGGATGTCCAGAAGTGAAGCTTCCTGATGGTGTGTTCTAGAGGCCTTCAGGAGACCCTGTTGTTCTCTGTGGTTCTCCAGGCCTCTGCGCTCTGTTCCGCTTCAGTTGACAACCATTATCTATCAGGGTTACGGTTAGCATTCACAAAGTGTCGCAAAGCGTTTGAATTATTCCCCATGTGTTCCATGAACAAACGAGGGACTGGTCCGGTCTACGTCATCTTCTACCAGAAGGGCTTGGCCAGCTGCTGTCGTAGGAAGTTCAAGAACAGCTTCACTCTCTTCTTTTTAAATTGTACAATATTGTAATGAAACAGCGGTTTTAATTACTTGATATTCCGGTGAAGTATGACCGAAGATATATATATCTATATATATATTTCAAACATACTTTGGTAATTCTTTCAGGCCAATTTCCTTCTAAAGATATATAAATTGTATTATTGTAATTGAGTATTAAAGGTTAATCTTATCAGATTGTATCTGACAGAAGTCCCTATGATCTGTGGTGCAGCTTGGTTTTGATTTGCAGTCAGGTCAGCTCATTTCAAACGGCTGCTAGCATTCACCCTCGTCTGCAGGTTCAGTAGCTTGTCTGGAGCCCGTTAACGGCATGTGAGAATGTACATAGCATTCAGCAACTCCTGTGCTTCTGACGCAGCCAGCCCACGCGTGTGGAGGGGAGATATCATACTGCGTTTGGGTCGGCACGTCGTCTCATTGGTATTTAATTGAAACCATTGGCCCAAGTGTTCCTTTTTAGGATCATTAGATGTTGAGACTTGCCTTTGGAGGAAACGCTATTCGAAGAATCATATACATGTTCTTGTTGTGAGACTATATGACGATGGTCATCGTCACAGAGCAGCTTGTAACGGAGCCTGTTTCATCACCAGGCGTGAGGTTGATCGGTCATCACGAGGTGTTCTAAAATGGAGCCGTTTGTGAAATCACACATGGGCGTGTCCACCACAGAGGTTGGATTGTAACACTAGTCATCTACCCTTCATAGAGCTGGGTTGTTGAACCCAGAATTTCCTTGTGACATCACAAGTTCCTATTTGCGACTAGATCAATTTTTAAGTGGCTTGTAATGACTAATCCATCAACCTCACAGCAGGGTGTTGAAGAGGGGAGCTTTAAGGATATAGCTGCTGCTCTTATAGAATAAACAACATATATTTAATTGCCAAAAATATTATTGCTCAATAATAATACTAAAGTATGTTATATAATATTATTTTCCCTTTCATATGTATATTGAATAAGGTTCTGATCATTTGAGTTTTATCTTGGCAGGCTGAATATTCTATGATACAAAAAAAACCTGTTATCAGTTTATTTAAGTCACTAATTTTGATAATTGATGTTTAACAAGTTTATTTTGTTTTCATAATAATCTATGATTTCAAAGTGTGTTATGAGCTTTAAATAATGGCTTTCAGGCTCTGCAACAATCCTGCTGTTTTGATTGGGCTCTTGTTCATGAAGTTAGTGAGAAGAGGTTGGGAAATACTGGTCTAGAATACTGGTGTATTCTAGACCATATAAAAGCACCTTTGAAATGTTGCATTCAGGTGGTGTGGGACAAACAAATGACGTTCACCAAAGCTATAGACTGAAATGAAAAACAGCACTGGCACACGCAACCTGCTCAGCCGTGTGTGTGTGTGTGTGTGTGTGTGTGTGTGTGTGTGTGTGTGTGTGTGTGTGTGTGTGTGTGTGTGTGTGTGTGTGTGTGTGTGTGTGTTTTTTCCATGGTGTGAGTGAATGCATACACACTTTGCATCAAAGCCCATTGTAGTATCTATTAAACACGGATGTGGTGTTCTCGATTTCGCCAATAATGCGTTATGTGAATTACATGGCCAAATAAAGCTCATGTTTTGTTTTTTTCTTAATTCATTTTATTTAATGTCTGTCTTTTGGAACTCATTGACCCTCTGAAGTCGTATTTAGTTCTTACATAATTTCAGTATCTCCTGGAGAGTCAACAAATGCAAAAACCCTTTCGGTTCGAACATTTTATTAGGAAATGTCACAAAACACAAGCCTGCACTACTAAATACACAAGTATAAAAGTAACGATAATTTAAATAGATAAATATAGATGTAAAAGGTTGCCTAAACTTGACCTCTTTGCTAAAGCGTCTATTCCGACCCTTGTCCTGTGATTGTCTCATTCACATGTCACAGGGATTGTGTAATTGCATAAATATATCTTGGTGCAGCTACAATTGCAAAATGTTGCGTTGACACGTTGGAAGGGTAGTTTTAGGATCCCTGTTTATCTGATTGTTAATCTTATCTTATCAGTGATGTAAATCCAATATAGCCTTTGAATACTATTACTTTTTAGAAAGTCAAACTCAGAACATTGGTATCATAATTTCATAATATAATTGAACATATGTCATCAGTACAACTGCAAGTACATTTTGAGTCACTGATAATTGTAAACATCACAGATGACTTATGAGGTGTTTGGTAGTTTTCTTGCCATTCTTTTTACACAACCACACATATATGGGTGTAAAATGTATTTCAAATGCGTTTTTGTGTCATGAAGGTTGTAGTGTCAGTTCTTCAATGTCACCATCGTTCCCTGCTAGTTTTCATTGCAGGAACCTAAAGAGAAGTTAAAAATATTTAAATGTTATAATGCTCTATACAGTATTAACCAACCATAATCGTAATAATAGCATAATTCATAAGCATATACTGAATATATATACATAAAATATCTCTACAGTAGCAATATAAAATAGCAATTACAATTACAATATGGACGTATCCCAGACATGTTTAATCAAATTCTTAGACTTTTCTAACTTGTTCAGCTGTTTGGAATGATCTGGATCTGGGTTTAGATCTGGGACTACGACTGTGGCCTAGATCTTGGTCTAGGACTATGACCCGGGTCTAGATCTGGATCTAGGACTATGACCCGGTTCTAGATCTGGCTCTAGGACTATGACCCGGGTTTAGATCTGGTCTGAAGACCACTTACAGGTGCCGAGGCGCTCCTCCAAGAAGCCAATTTGCTCGCTGAGAGACTCGATGCGGTCCAGCTGCCTGAAGGAGTGTGTCAGCAGGGTGGTCCGGTCCGGGGGGCCCTCGTCGAGGGACAGGGGGAACAGGCTCTGGAAGGGGGTGAGGACCAACTGCAACTTCTGGATGTGTGGGAGAGAAAGAAAGCGAGAGAGAAAATATATTCAGTGTAATATTACAATTGCACTCTGCGATACTGTGTGTGTGTGGGGGTATTTTACATTTTTCGTTTGTGTGCTTGGAAATATGGTAAATTAATGCATATTGTTTAAATTGCATAGTTTGTGTGTGTGTGTGTGTGTGTGTGTGTGTGTGTGTGTGTGTGTGTGTGTGTGTGTGTGTGTGTGTGTGAGCACATGGTTGTGGGCAAATCCTTTACCTTCTCTAGCATCTCCACTCTATTCTTAAGGCTCTGCACTTCCTCTGTTGTGTTCTCCGCCAGCTCAAACTTTCCACCTGCACACACACACACACACACATAAACACACACACAAAAAAAAAAAAACACCATTAGCCCTCTCTACCAGAGCAGACAGCTGGAATCAGCTCACCGGTCAAACAGCAGCGATCAATAGGATCATTCATCTTATGCAGCTCACAAGCCCATGAGGGTTGAGAGCGTTCTGACCGCAGCGCGGGTCATAAATGATCCGCACCCCCGGCGGGGGGTGTCGGAGCACTGACACGCAGCCAGGCGGGGAGTGATGAGCCGTAGAGAGGCCAGCAGGGAGAGTAAAGGTAGTGATGGATGCTGTTGTCGGCCCCAGTAGAGGAAGCGAGAGCTGTGACCGGTCGACGTGCCAGGATGCTATAAATAGACACCCACCGGTACATCACGGTGTGTCAGGACCCCCTGGGTGGTGGGGTGTTGGGGGGGCATCGCTCAGAGCAGACGAAAAAGACGGACCCCACGGTGGCAACAAAAAGAGTGCTTGTGTTGCTTGGCCTCAACCCCCTGGGCACACCCCTACGTCTGGGGGGGGGGGCAGAACCACGCCCGCTAGGGGTCTCTGGTTCATGCATAGTGAGTCGGAGAAAACCTCAAAAGTGAGGGAAATTTGTCCCAGATGTGGGGCGTTATCGAGTCGAGCAGGAGTTGGGAAACAGGATGGGAGTAAGGGGGGGGGGGGGGGGGGGGGGTTGGCGATGACCCCCTGCAGACGTGGATGATGGCGACTCAGAATGGAATGAGGAGTCGCTGCCAAGAAGCAGAATCACAAAAAAATATAAGAAAAGAAAGCGCCAAGGAAACCAATAAACAATAACGTTTCGCAAACTGAAATAGAAGCCTATCAGCTTCTCCAGAAATGCTGTGTGCTGTTAGGGAATGTTTTCTCTGTGATTTCCGCCAACATTTTATTTATGCATATGAACGCTTGATGCAGTATGGAAACATGCTGAAGAAGGTTGTGGGAAAAAATGGACAGATAACTTTCCTCGCATTCATCAAGTTGTTTGTGTGTGTGTGTCTGTGTGTTTTTGCGTGTGTGTGTGTGTGTGTTTCTGATTGTGTGTATTAATATATGTGTGCTTATGTGTGTTTGTGTTTTTTCTGATTATTCATATTAATGTGTGTGTGTGTGTGTGTCTGTGCGCGTATGTTTCTGATTGAGGGTGTTACGCAAGTTTCAACCACCTCATCAATCAATATCATGTAACCATCATGTCGCAGACCCATCATGTTGTGTCAAACTCCACAGAAAGTTGAGAGAAACAGCAGACGAAACACGTTTGGAAACACATTTACGAATGAAGATGGATTGCTTGTTCTTCGCACATGTACATAAGAGACTGTCCCTATTATATTATTAGCCATATGAAGAGAACGTCTCCCACAAGCATCTCCATCCACTTAGATCCAGTTCTCCAATAGCAGCAGAATGAGACCGGAGGGGTTTACAGTGGAATGTCATCGGAATGGCTACCCGAGTTGTGTTGTTTTGTTGCTAGGATACAGCAAAACACAGACGTATACTAGACTCCCTTTGTGTCTAAATAAAGGGGTGATGGGGTACCAGAATGAGTTAAAGTTAGAAGTCATTGACCAAGGCAAGGCTGTTTTACAGGAATGGGGGGATAAGGTTTAGAATGGAGCGTTTTGAAAGCGAGGAATGCTTTTTAACTACCAAGTATATCTTTATTTTATTGTATTTATTAGTATTGTTTTTTATTCAGTTAGCTACTGTTTCAAATCAATTGCCCCTCCGAGATCAATAAAGTTACTACTACTTCTGCTCCTACTACCACTACCAATACTAATAAGACCACCATTACTACTACCACGATTACTGCTGCTACTACTCCTACTACCACGACCACTGCTAATCCTACCAATACTACTGCTTCTACTACTACTAAAACTCCCACCCTCCACCCCACGAGGTGGGGTGGAGGGTGGGCCATGGGGGGGTCTCCCCAGGCGGTGGGGTGGAGGGTGGGGTGATGGGTGGTCCGTTGTCGCTGCCAGTCTCAGTGCATTATTACTCACGGTACGAGTTGAGTGTGGCATAGCGCGTACCAAAAGTAATAATGGACCGCGAAGCTGGCTCAGTTTGCTTTCTCCTGTTCCCAACCACCTCCACCACCACCACCGCAATGAGCCGAACTAGCTAGCAGAGCAGAACTTTGACAACGCCTTTACATCTACGTTCACACACAAAACATGATAAGAACTCTGGGTGTGTTTATGTGTGTGTGTGTGTGTGTGTGTGTGTGTGTGTGTGTGTGTGTGTGTGTGTGTGTGTGTGCGTGTGCGTGTGCGTGTGTGTGTGTGTGTGTGTGTGTGTGTGTGTGTGTGTGTGTGTGCGTGTGTGCGTGTGTGTGTGTGTGTGCACGGGGGGAGGGTTTACCTGACTCCTCAGAAGGGGGAGGGTGATCGCTGAGTGCGGTCCGGGTGGGAGAGGCGGTGGTGGTAGTTGTGGGGGCGGCGGGGGTAGGGGGCGACGGGAGGCTTTGGCAGGTGTGGCCATCGCCCCCCAGCGTGAAGCCGCGTCGGCACGCGCAGCGAAAGCTCCCTGCTGTGTTCACACACGCCTGGGGGCAGGGGGGCTGCTGGGAGCACTCGTCCACGTCTGGAGGTCAGAGAGGGGGACACAGTGTTTACAACGTGGGACTGTGTTGTCGTGGGATACGGATGTAGGGGCTGAAGGAGAAGGCTGACGAAGCCAAGGCGCCATCCTGCCCAGTTTATAGCCATGGGACATTTACTCTATGGGCGTATGTGTTTGTCAGGGTCTAAACTGCTACTTGTGTATTGTAAGAGGGAAGGAACCATATATATATATATAGATATAGATATCTATAAGTAAGAAAATATATATGTTCAGGTATTTAGCCAATCAGCTAGCAAAGTTATGGTTAAATCGATAAAAAGTTTGTAAATGTGTTTGGTTTTACACAGCATTTTTAGCTTTAATTTAACTGTTTGTTTTGTTTGTTTTGTTTCAAACACTGTGTGTGTGACACACTAATACTACTGCTACTAGACTGTGTACTTGTGCGTGCGTGTGTGTGTGTTTCCGTGTGTCCGTGCGTGCCTGCCTGCCTGTATTTGTGTCTGTGTGTGCGTTTGTATGTGTGTGCGTGTATGTGTGTATGTCTGTGTGTTAACTACCTGTAAGGCACCTGTGTCCCGTCCAGCCTGGAGGACACGCACAGCGGTCCGGTCTAGTGCAGCTGCCCCCGTTCACACAGCCCTGCTCACACACTGCTGGGAGAGAGCAGGCAGAGTGTGAAGCACCAGCAGCAGAAGCAGTACAGTAGAGTCTGAGACAAATGTATTGAAGACCACTATGAAGTCATTCAGGAGGAGCCTTTATCTGTACAGTGAAAACAGATCCAGGACTAACACCATCCAGTCATTTAGGGGCCGAAACAGGGCATGGAGGATCAGGTCAGGGTTAGGCTTCCTGCTCAAGGATGCAGACATTGGGGATCGAACCCAGAACCCTTTGACCCCAGCCACACCACTAGCCTCTACCCTAACTTTATATAACTCATCCAACTCTGTCAACTGTTTTTTACATTACTCACACATTTACCGCAGTGTTGGGTTCAACCAATAATTGCACTGACGTCAATCAGTTGGCTTTAAACGTACAAATAACACTATTTATCTGACGCAAATTCACAAGTCTCCACAGCTAAACCGTTTTCAATGATCTCTCTTTACCTCGGTTGCAGTTGTGAGAGTGGAACCGTTGCCAGCCGGGACAGCAGTCTGGGTAGGAGGAGCGGTGGGTGGAGCGATGGGTGGAGGGGTGGGGGGAGGAAGCTGCCATTCTGCTCACCTGGCGGTACGCCACCCGGTACACCGTCCTGATGGAGCAACAGGACAGAGGTACTGGTCAGGTGGGGGCTCACCTTGTTCCTTAAGGACCTCATGGGGGGGGGGCCGGAGACGTGCCTCTAAAACATTCACCCACTCACTTTTCATCTTTCTCTCCATGGGTCGCTGAGAGCAGGCTCTCGCTGACAACCATGCAGAGAGTATACAGAATCACACGATAAACACAGTAAAAATACAAAGCATGAAACAAGGGCAGTCAACTCAACTCAACGCCACCGCAGTGTTGGGTGAAGCAGTTGGTGACTGAGAATTTAAACTGACCAATGGATGTGACTGTAGTGAGTTTTAAAGTGCATTTAGTATTTTCCATGCGTCGGGCGTCACAGAAGCTGAAAGCAGACTTCCTCTGTTCGGTGCAAACTCTGGGGGGGGGGGGGGGGGGGGTGAAGTGTGAGCCAATCATCGGAGCGAGTTTGATGAGTTCCGAAGTCCTGTCCAATAATAATATAACATAAGTCCTTCCATAAACAGACCATGTTAGTGAAACTGGTGAAATAGTTTTTAGGAATTTGTAGTATGATCAGAGCAATGCTTGATCATTTAAGTGAAGGGATGAAGGGGGGGGGGGGGGGGGGGGGTCTACATGCCGATATTCTGCTTGGAGAGAGAGAGAGAGAGAGAGAGAGAGACAGAATGACAGAGAGAGCAAGACAAAAACAGAGCCAGATAGAGAGAGATAGAGAAAGATAGAGAGAGACTTTTGGCAGAGACAGACGTCAAATCAGAGTAAGAGCAGAAACCTGTGTGGGATTCAGAGGAGGGAGACTGCTAGGATGGGAACGAGATCAAAACGGAGATAACGGAGGGAGGGAATTCGGGGGGGGGGGGGGGGGGGGGGGTGGTGGAGAAAGCAGTAGAAGTGGACTGTGTGTGTGGGTGGGTATGGAGATGCTGGCCAATATAAACACTACTTGGTCTCTGTGGGCACTGTGGCCGCTTATTTCCCATAGTTAAAAGAAAACCACTCCACATTCACAACCCCCCAAAATACACTGTGAGGCACCCTGACCCGGTTTGTGGTGTGAGATACAGATTGACCCAGAGTAGATAGACCATAGGGGGATGCTGCCCCATGCTAAGTATGATTTGAAACGCCCTATTATTCATGTTCACATCCTAACCATAGGAACGCTAAGAACCTAGAGATATCGCCCCCCGCTATTTACCGGCCGTACTTTGGTTGGCTTCCATATGCAAATTAGATGTCATTCACTTAAGGTAGTGGCCGATGTTTATCTGCACTGTCGAAAGACCCCCTCCATTAAATCTATCATGTCATTTTTTTGGAAAAATATATATATTTGTATCCCTGGCGCAAAAAACGATTAAACTAACAAAAGCAATGGTGTCGGTATCAGCTATCAACCAAACTGTTATTTTAATCATTGGTTTTGAGCCAGAATTTCACAATCTGTGAATCCTAACCCTCTCCCTGACCAGATAGTACAGATAAATTAAGATAAGATGAGATGTACTTTATTAATCCTGAGGGGGGCCTTCAACCCCCTGGTGAAGTGATGTATTTTGCACTCTGTGTGTCGTGTTTGGTTTGTCTCTGACGAAGGCGTATAGACGGACAGTGCGGACACAGACAGGCAGCTCCCACCAGCGCCCTCAAAGCGATGGCGGTCGTGTAGGAGTGTTGAGCGTGAGTGTGCGGCAGCGGGTGTCTCTTTGCGGCGGGTCTTTACTTGTACGTGCTGCAGACCCGTTGGCCTGGACACAGCGTGATGTAAGGCTTGTGCACGGGCTGGATGTGGGATTCGGTTGCCATGACGACGCGTTGAGGAACGTCTCGGCCGCACACCCTCCTCCTGCGATACGAAAAAAATACAATAAAACGGGAAAGTCAGAACATCAGAGACCGGGATCATGTATCTGAGGTGAACTCATCAGACGTGTGAGTTAATTACATGAGTATATTGCAATGCCGTTCTTGATGAACGGACGGATGATTGATGGTTGTTGACAGGGGTGAGATGATGGATGTGATTATGAGTCAAATAACTGTTTCTGTTACCCATGGTGAGCGAACAGCTGCTGGGCGGCCGTCACTTGGAGGAGGAACAGGGAGCAGGAGAGAACCAGGGTACAAGGGGACATTTCTTCCCGCCTTTCCCCTTCTACTCCGTTCTCCTTCTCAGACGCGCTCTCGCTCGTTCTTCAGCGCCAGTTCTCTCTCTCTCTCTCGTCCCGGAGACGAGGCGCCGACGACGCTGGTCGAGAGGCGGTGTCTTGCTTCCTCACACACAGACGTTGCGTTGTCGAGGGTGACCAGCTACCTGCGGGGAGCAGGGACACAGGGAGATGAGTTGGTGGCTCGGGCAGAACCGCGGTGTTAGGTTCGGTCTGTGAAGGGTCTGGTATGCGGGCATTGAGGTTTAGTTTTAAAGTTGGTTAAAGACAACACCTTGCCCAGCATGATGTAGCTCTGGAGTAAACACAGGCAGGTACTAAACCTCTCACATAGAACCAGCTTTATGGCAAAAGGAAATGTGTTTTGAAGTGTGTGTGTATGTGTTTGTCTGCATTAGTCCATGAATGTGTGTTTCTACGTGCATGTCTGTGTGAGTGTGTGTGTTTGTGTGTGCATGTCTGTGTGTGTGTGTGTGTGTGTGTGTGTGTGTGTGTGTGTGTGTGTGTGTGTGTGTGTGTGTGTGTGTGTGTGTGTGCGTGCTTGCAAGTCTGTGTGTGTGTGTACGTGCCTGCATGTCTGTGTGTGTGTGCTTGTACGTATGTATGTGTGAGTGTGTGTGTGTGTGTGTGTGTGTGTGTGTCTGTGTGTGTGTGTGTGTGTTTGTGTGTGTGTGTGTGTGTGTGTGTGTGTGTGTGTGTGTGTGCGTCTGCGTGTGTTTGTGCATGCATGTATGTGTGTGTGTGTGTGAGTGCGTTCAGGTCTGTGTATGTGTGTGTGTGTGTGTGTGTGTGTGTGTGTGTGTGTGTGTGTGTGTGTGTGTGTGTGTGCGTCAGTACATGCATGTATGTGTGCAGCTCTTTATTACCTGTGTGGTTAATGTATAAAGAGGATGACAGAGCCACATCGGCTAAAACCTCTTCGTTCATAAACTTCAAGAAATATCTAGCATCTACTCTGCATGGTTCAGAGGGCTCATGGCAATGTGTTTATCACTTAGCAGTTAGCACACCCGCTGCGACTACTCAGACCAGCCTGGGACTACCTTCCACCGGGACCCCCCCCCCCCCCCCCCCCCCCCCCCCCAGGTGATGGAGGGCCGCTGTGGGAGCGAGGTGCGGGAGAGCGCTCGCTAAGTGTGGACGTGATGCTAAGCCTGAGTTGACAGCTTGTTTTTTTTGCTAACCCTCTGATCTCCTGATGGCCCGCTGCCCAGAGACGAGACACACGCACGCACAGACACACACACACACACACACACACACACACACACACACACACACACACACACACACACACACACACACACACACAAACACCGCCGTCTAGCCTGTATTCGTTCACACATCACCACGACGCGACGCCAGTTTGTGCTCTGCAGGGGGCTGTGTGTGTGTGTGTGTGTGTGTGTGTGTGTGTGTGTGTGTGTGTGTGTGTGTGTGTGTGTGTGTGTGTGTGTGTGTGTGTGTGTGTGTGTGTGTGTGTGTGTGTGTGTGTGTGTGTGTGCGTGTGTGTGTGTGTGCGTGCTTTCAGAATGGAGCATTCTCTGGTAAATGGAAACATGGCATTTTCCCAGACCTCTAACAACAGCAACCCAATTACAACAGATTCCCGGGACATGCAGGAAGCGAATTAAAGTGGTTGGAAAGGTTACTATCGTCGATATTTCATAAATCATTCATAATAATTGTAATACTATTGATTCTGTGCTATCAAACACACTGCATGACCGTTCGATCTGAGAATGAATGTGTTCTTCAATGCCAGTTACCGAAGTTAGATTCCTTTACTTGAATTTTACCCATTGAGTTGAAGCCCTGGTGAACAACATAGTGCGTTTATTCGAAAAAATACAACCTCTGCTTCACTTAACCAATGAATTACGTTAACCAAAAGGGGGCACTGTTTTACAGCTGTTTTAATGAATCAGCTTCTCAAGTTTTCAATGTATGCGCCTGCTTAACTCTCTCTCTCTCTCTCTCTCTCTCTCTCTCTCTCTCTCTCTCTCTCTCTCTCTCTCCCTCTCTCTCGCTCTCTCTCTCGCTATCTCTCCTGCTCTCTTTTTCCCCTACCTCGCTCACTCAATTACTTTATCTTTCCCTCCTGACACACACACACATACACGCACGCATGCACGCACGCACACACGCACGCACACACGCACGCACACACACACACACACACACACACACACACACACACACACACACACACACACACACACACACACACACACACACAAACACACACACAAGCACACAGGGACGCATAATAAGCTAGACACTGTGATTGGAAATTTATGAACGCATGAATGACAAAATAAACGTTAACAAGACATAAAACTGCACATTCTTGAGTAAAAATTATGTTCCATATCAAGTTAATATTTGCCCCATTGAATACATTCCACCACTGCATGCCAGACGGTAAACAATGCGCGGTCGTTTTACATACTTTACAAATAACCTGCACGATGCAACGACATACAATCACCTTCTATAAAGATCTCCTCCCCACGTTGTATTCCTACAGTGTGTAGAACTCTCGGGTAGATCCGAATGTGTATAACCCCCCAAAAAACGTCCTCAGATGTGAGTCCCGTTATATTCCATATCCATCATCCTCCGCGCTCTCTCTCTTTGTGATTCTGGGCAATACAGCCGTGGGGGCCCCAGGTCTGGTGTGAGACTCCCTGCACACACTGGTCTGTCCCGGAGCGGGGGGGGACGGGGGACGGGGGGGGGGCCCTCCCCCTCGTTCAGATGGATCCCCCGCAGCAGACGGCGGCGGGACGGGGAACTCTTGCGTGACGTATTACAGTTCTTCGTTAAGACTCCCCTCTAACAACTCGCGGGGAATTGAACCGTGCACCCCTACCACCCCCTCCCACCCTCCCACCGCGCACTCCGTTCCTGGATAGCTGGGAAGTTGCGTTTCCAAATTTTCGGCTGTAAGCATCCACGAACAGAATCTGTTTTAGCTTTAAAATGCGTACCAAATCGGATGCCAGTGGAATTTTTTTTTTTTACTTCAGGTTTAGTTGTTGAACGTTTAAAACAAATGTTCTGAAGTTAGATTTGAGGATACGCCTTTTGTGTCAGTGGTTGATAATGGTGTAATTGGTTTATTAATTAGAAAACACACTGGTAATCAGTTCAAGTTCAAGTAACTTGAAAATAAACTTTATCAGAACTTCCAAGAGATAAAACCAAGTGTGAGTTAGATTAATTCGTTGTTCAACCAAAGTGAAACCACGTAGCCTACTCAAAATAAAAAACTACCCAAAGCGAGGAGCGAGCCTATTTCAAGAGGACCGTTGGATTTAGTAAAAAGAAAAAATTAAAATTAAAATTAAAGCGGCGCAGGACAGTATCTTACCCTCGATGTATGAGGTCATCAGGTGTGTGAGTGCGCGCGGGCTTGGCGGAGGCCCTGGGGCCCGGCTCCGAGCGCTGCAAGGACCGAGGACGGGACTCTTCCATTGTACTGGAGGATGGTCACTGCGTTTTCATTCGATAAAGATATCAAAAACCCTCTGCGGTTAGTAATCGGTGCTCCTTGCGTGCTGACCGGCGAGAAATGCAATGTCTTTGGGCGTTTTTCACTTGCTTTTTATGCTGCGTTTCCTGTGGAACGCAGGAATTAGATGGACAATCCCAAACCCGGATTTCCTGTGAGTGTTTTGCGCTGATAAAACCCAGCTCCTGCACAAACACTCTCCATCCTGCTTAAACTGCTTTGCAAATCTGATGTTGAAGAATTTTCTTGTCTTCTTCATTGTAGTGCAGACATTTTTCAGGAGGGCACATGTTGTGAAGTTGATGTATTCAGGACGTGGCCTTGTGTATTCTGTACTGAATGTACAGATAGACAGGATTCTTGTTGTAATATTACTGAAGGATAACGACCCAGCCCCACCCTAAGACAGACAGTGTGAACATTAGGGTTGAGGTTCGTCCATATGGGATGAAATGCAACAAAAAAACAACATTCATACAGGGACCATTTTAACAAATTGCAGTGTGCAAAATTTGCAAAATAGAGTGCAATTTGCTTCTTAAGCCTTTAGAGCGAATTGATTATACTTTGGCTGCCGTTTGAATGTTGTCCTCAATACAAATGTGTTTCTGTTTGTCCCAAAGAAACAAACGCTTCCCTTGGCTGTCCTCTGTTCTCCTGCTCTCCCTCCAACTCCTACCACCATAAGGTGGTATAAAGGCTGAAGGAGATAAGCTGAGCATGGTACAGCCAGACAGACGTGTGTGCGTCTTCATAGGACCTGTCTCTCAATGTGTTCCTTTTTGCTGAGAAATTGCTTTCTAGCTGTTGTGGAACTAAAAAACGACGTGTGGGCCTTCATAAACTGAAACTAAGGATTAGTTTCATTTCATAAAGTTTCTATCCTCTCAGTGTCAGGGTTAGGTAAGACAGGGTAAGACAGTGGCTAGATCTCTCATACTGTTACGGCAAAAACAACACCAGCACAGACCAAACAATGCTTATTTTTAGGGGTCAGTTGTTCCTGGTCTGTTCACTTCGGCTGAAATAAATGAACAATATTTGAGCTACAAAAAGAGCCGGCCTGCACACCAGTGGAACAGGTGGAAAACAAATATCGTGATTCCACTCTGATCAACCTTGAGGTTTAGTTTGCAGTGATGTCACCCACAGGTTGGCCTCTGCAACCTAATAAGTAACTTTTACAGCCCCTTAGCTCTGTCTCTGCATTAAGACCCTCTGTTGTCACTGCTCAACACAGGGTCCTGTGGGCTGGAGCACAATATAACTTTTATTTTATTAACTCGCATCCGGGTCATAATGTTTACTGCAGGCCTTGTTTGTTTGTGTTTGTGTGTGTGTACGATTGTGTGTGTGTGTGTGTGTGTGTGTGTGTGTGTGTGTGTGTGTGTGTGTGTGTGTGTGTGTGTGTGTGTGTGTGTGTGTGTGTGTGTGTGTGTGTGTGTGTAGGATTGTGTGTGTACAATTGTGTGTGTGCGTGTGTGTGTGTGTGTGTGTGTGTGTGTGTGTGTGTGTGTATGTGTTTGTGCATTTGCATGTGTTTGTGTCAGTGGGTGTGCGTTTGAGGGTTTGAAATGTGTATGTGTATGAGTGAGTGATGTGTGTGTGTGTGCTTGAATGTGTGTGTGTCGGTGTCCATGTGTGTATGCAATTGCATGTGTTTGTGTCTGCAGGTGTGCGTTTGATTGTTGAAATGTGTATGTGTATAAGTGAGTCAATGTGTGTGTCATGTCGGTGCATGTCGTTGAGTGTGTGTGTGTGTTTGTATGTATGAGTGATTGTCTGTGTGTGCATGTTCGTTTTAGCTTTGTTAGTGAGTGTGTGTGTGTGTGTGTGTTTGTGTGTGTGTGTGTGTGTGTGTGTGTGTGTGTGTGTGTGTGTGTGTGTGTGTGTGTGTGTGTGTGTGTGTGTGTGTGTGTGTGTGTGTGTGTGTGTGTGTGTGTGTGTGTGTGCGTGTGTGTGTGTGTGTGTGTTCGAGTCTGTGCGTGTAGATGTGTGTATCTGCGTGTCTATGTGTGTGTGAGAAACCATCTAGAGAAGCAAACTCGATGGGTGGACAGAGACTGAGGGAACAGAACCGGGCACCGGGCCTCTCCACTCGACCAGCTTCACTCTCCATTCTCTGAGAGCAGGCCCCTCCCTCTCAGCCCTGTTGTGGAGTCTCTGTTCCAGATTTGGCCTTCCCTGAAAAAAAGAAAAGAACTGAAGCGCAGCGCCACTTCCTGTGTGAGAGGAAGAGGGAAATGGCTGGGGGAGAGAGATTCTGGAGCCTTCTCCCCTGAAACAATACAGAGCTCACCGGCACAGGAAGGGGAACTACGTCAACGACGCCCGTGACAGATCCTGCCAGAGGACAGACGGTGTGACCGTGGAAGTGGCAGAAGGGCAGGGCAGCCAGATTTGCAGCACCAGAAACCCCTTTCTCTCCCCCCCCTCCTCCTCCTGCACCAGAATCAGAATAGACTCCCCCGTGGTCGGCTGGACGTGTGGGATAGCCACCGAGAAAAGACTGAATTAAAGTAATTGAAAATGCAGTTGAAGAGGGCGTGTGAATTAGAGAGGACTTGAGGCCCAAGGAGAGGTGGCATTTATATATTATTGTTTCCCAGAAACAACAAGCTGAAGGGAAGTGGAAGGTGTGGACGTGTGTGTGTGCATGTGTGTGTGTGTGTGTGTGTGTGTGTGTGTGTGTGTGTGTGTGTGTGTGTGTGTGTGTGTGTGTGTGTGTGTGCGCGTGTTTTGTGTGTGTGAGTGTGTGTGTGTGTGTTTGTGTGTGAGTGTGTGTGTGTGTGTGTGTGTGTTCGTGTTTGTGTGTGTGTGTGTGTGTGTGTGTGTGTGTGTGTGTGTGTGTGTGTGTGTGTGTGTGTGTGTGTGTTTTTGTGTGAGGGAAAGAGTTTGAGGAACAGAGAAAGACCATGAGATTTGAAGACATAAATGTGAAATGTTTTCACATCGTAATCAATGTAAGCCGCCTTAACGTGGAAAAATTTAGAAAAAAGATATCCCGATTTTATATTTTCATTTAAAACTAGTTTTTTTTATGCTTGTGTTGAATTGTGCTGATTCAAACCCGAAGCGCATCCTATCTCTCCGCCCGGATGGTGTTCATGCTAACCCTTGAAACAGGATATCCTGTGGGCCAAGGCCACCAGTACCCTACCTATGGGAGGCCACTCCACAACTCTCTCAACCCAGGCCTGGCCGCCCTGCTCGCAACACGCCAACCACCCCAGGCCTCCTGGGTCCTAATCCCCGCAGAAAAAATGAAACATTCAAGTGAATTGACTCAAGGCAGAAGAAAACAAAACTCCAACTGGAACTGACAGTAACATTTGTGAAAGCATGAACATAATACAGGATTTTTATTAAAACAATATTTGGGGTGCAGGCGCAAATTGTAGATATTCATCAAAAATTGTCTGTCAACAGCTCCGAGCGAAGTAGGATATTATTTGTGTCCCAGCCAAGTCACTGTGCCAGAAACATACGAGAGAGACACTTTTTGATTTATTCCCCATGGTCATTCATTTTACCGCAGTAATCAAATTCTCCTGAGACAAGGCCAATAACGTTTGAAAGCATCGGCTGTGTTGACTTTCTGTCCAATCTCTCCCAGGTGATATTTGAGCAGGTCTTGAGAGAGAGCATGAGAGAGAGAGAGAGAGAGAGAGAGAGAGAGAGAGAGAGAGAGAGAGAGAGAGAGAGAGAGAGAGAGAGAGAGAGAGAGAGAGAGAGGAGAAAGAGAGAGAGAGACGGGGGTGGGAGGGAGGGAGGGAGGGAGGGAGAGAGGGAGAGACCGAGAGCGAGAGAGAGGGAGAGGCTGGGAGAGAAAGAGAGAGAGAGATGGGGTTGAGAGAGGGAGAGGGAGGGAGAGAGAGAGAGGGATAGGTAGGGCGAAAGACAGAGAGAGAGAGAGAGGAGGGGAGATAGAGAAAGGAAGAGAGAGAGAAAGGGAGAGTTGGGGAGAGACAGGGGGAGGTGGGGATTGAGAGGTTTTAGGAACAACGTTGCAGCCTCATTTCAATCCTTCACAACATACTGCTCTGGATACGGAGATCCCCCCATCAAGGGGTGATGAGTCCTGTGCCCTGCAGTACACTGCATGCCGCTCTCTTCGGGTATTACATTTCGTGGAGTGTGTGTTTGCAGCTGCTGACTTGGCAGTGTGCCGCTGCCGCTGCTGTACGGTAAAGACATTAAATAAATAAGCGTTGTCTGTGTGTGTGTGGGGGGGGGGGGGGGGGGATGTCGATGGGCAATATCAACAGTGTGTGTGTGTGTGTGTGTGTGTGTGTGTGTGTGTGTGTGTGTGTGTGTGTGTGTGTGTGTGTGTGTGTGTGTGTGTGTGTGAGTGTGTGTGTGTGAGATAGAGTTGGCGGGAGAGATAGAGATATAGCGAGAGAGAGAGAGAGAGGGAGAGAGAGAGAGAGAGAGAGAGAGAGAGAGGGAGAGAGTTCAGACCAAGCACAGGTGTGATCAAACTATACTATCATATCCATTTCTGTTTTCTCCACCTTTTTTTGCTCTTCTGGACCAGTTGATGATGAAACCCAGCTGCAGGACTGAGCCACACAGATCATCCTATCACTGAACACTGGCATCATTTGTCTGTGTTTGAACTCTGTTCATGATTTAAAGGTGCAGTGTGTCTCAATCAGTGGAATGTAGCGGGACCGCAGAAATGGAATATAACA
>NC_044051.1:19332509-19345009 GCF_902167405.1 Gadus morhua | reverse complement strand
CCTGAGGCAGTTTGAAAACGAGCATGACTGCACTGTTCTCTCAGAATGGATTAGCATAACTTTTTCGTTTTAGACCTTTACAATCGTGCATTTATGCACCATGACGATATGCAAGACAATGAATGAAACAAAACCGGGAGATCAATGTTTGTTTAAAAATATCTCATCAACACGATTGATACATTTTTAGACGCATTCAATAATTACATAAAAAATAATAACATTCATGTTATTGTTGGAAATTTATGATTTTCTTTCCCATTTGCACATTTTAAGCCATTTCAATTTTTTTTACTTGGCCTACCCAAATGTAGCATCCTGAGAATGAATCCGAGAAAGAAGACAAAGGAATCTAGAAAAAGAGGGATATAAATTTTGAACGTAGTCTCATTGACTTAAATATATAGATATTTCCTAATAGTAATTGAACAAGTCAAGCAACAGCATGAGCACTACTCCCCTCTGCTGGTAGGAAAATTATAGATACATAGCCTATACATAGGCCTATAAAATTATAAATAACTGCCATTTGTTACCGTTAAGACAATTCCTAAAATCAGTCACTTTAAATCTGATGAGCGAAAAGAGCGAAGGAAAACACAAGGGTTTATGTAACCGAGCTGGGTGTAGGTGTAGGTGCAGATCTTATGGCCTACAGTATGGCCTGCATCAATCCAAGGAGAGAGGGAGTGTTTGGTCATGTGACCTCGATGACCCTGCTCTCTTTGAGCCGTTTAACCGCTTATGTAATGTCAAAGGTAACTCACATCACTCTTACATTCTGACCTATCGCAAGTCAGCGAGACAGCCTGGGTTTCATAAGGGCTATGGTCCCAAAACATCGCCACTAACACTACCACCACCACTGCCACTATAACCTTCACTACCCCCACTATAACCTCCCACACCACCTCCACTATAACCTCCCACACCACCACAAACACCACCACTATAACATATAGCCATATCTCTCTCCCCACTATAATCTCCACCAGCACCACCAGTATAAACTCTACCACCCCCTCTATAACCTCCCACACCGTGGAGGTCATAGTGGTGATGCTGGCACAGGCATCACTATAACCTCCAGCACCACCAGACTGACCTTAACAACCTCTGCAGCAATATTCCCCACTTTAACCAGCACCACCACCACAAGACAAATCAACAACAGCCCCCCCTGAATATTCACCACCACCACTGTAGCCACCAGCACCACCGGGCCCTTGTTCTTCTCCCGAAGAGCCAGCACGCAGAGAGAACCTGGGGTGTTGTGCTCAGGGAAAAATAATGAAGACCATTTCACTGTCAGAATGGGTGCAGAACGGGTGTCTTAGAAATACCTGAAACAACAGCAAAAACGTATTTTCATATGAGACTAATCATGCTGGCAGGTTTATGGTGGTGACCCTACTGGGTCAGATATTGGAGCGCCATGGGCCAGTTACATTCTAAGTTATTATTGAAGAGAAATGGGCCGGCTTGTGCATTGACCTAACACACTCTAGGTCACCGGGTAGGTCAGCTATCCATCAGGAAATAAGGTTACATAATCTGTACATCCCAGCAGATAAAGGACCATTTGACTTATTTTGTATGTTTTTCTTCCAACCTAAGGTGATCGCCTAGGGCGGCAAATGCGTTGGGGGCGCCCTCTGGCGGCGGCCTTGCGAAATAAAACATGTTTATTTAACATGTTTCCAAATGGAACGGACAAGGGGGGGATTTAGAAGCAGACATGAGTTCAGTTTAGCAATTCAAATGTGAAGGACAAATCTTTGCGCATTTTATGTTTTAATGGCAACTGCTTAACTTTATATGAATGTTTTCCCCTTTGTTCTCAGATTTTGGAGATGGAGAGATAAACAAACTCATCAGTCACTTACGACCTCTTCTGCTGTCTGCTGGAGTGGATGTGGAGTTGATCCCTGATCAATGGACAATTCTCAAGACTGAATTGTACACAGCAGGATTCAGCCAAGCTGTCTAAAACATGTCATACTGATATACCTTAACAGTAGCATTTTTAAGCAAGTGCTTGAAAAGCTCTTTATAATTGTCGGATATTGTGAGACAGTTTTATTTCATCAGCAATCAGAGTGAATGCCATTTGTTAAAGGCACAATCCAAATATGATGCTATCTTTTAAAACTAAAGTTGCATTTGAAAATAATTGTTTGCATGTGCATAATGCTGTCTGACCCTGCTAAAGGAACCTTTGAGAAGACCTGGCCTACTGTAAACCGAATGCTCCGCCATAGGTGTCCTGATGTCCTTGATCTCTTTGATGCGCTCCTCACCATCCCTGCAACTACAGCTAATGCGAAAGAGGGTTCAGTGTGATGAATCAGGTAAAGAGTGACTGGCGCTCACGCCTGAAAGGTGAGACCCTCTCCGACCTTCTGAAAACCCAGTTGTGCTCACCTGACATCAAAGTCTTCGATCCAACCAAAGCCATTGACATCTAGCATGCTGACAGTTCCGCTCACGCGTTTGTGCGCAAACATGGAACAAAACAAACTGAGGATGGCTCAGATTCAGATGAACAAATGAGTTCAGAGAGTGCTGAAGAAATGTGGTAAAGCTCTGAAATTATCAAAATGAAAAGTTAATGATTTTTTTGTTGCATGCATGTACTGTATGTGTATGTATTGTAGCCTACTTGAATTGTTGTAATACAATCCAAAATGTTCGTAGAACCGGGCCTGTGTAAATGTTCGTGAGGATTAGGCTGTACGCTATGATAAGGCCTACAGTCGGAGCCATAGGTCTCCTGAACAGCCTCTCATGTCTCGTGTAGTTAATTGGCTCAAGTTGTGACCAATCAATATCAATTGGTAATTGATAATTCGTTGATCGCTCGCTGCTGTACTGCAATTTCTTCAGGGCAATGAATGGATAAAGGAGGACTGTAGTCATTCGCTGACGGTTTATTTATTTTTATTACATTAAATAAAAAATAGAATACAATAAATTGGCATGAGCCCAGCGGAGACTTTATATCTAAAAGAGCGTGCGGCCGGAAGTACCTTTGGACCTCGGCGACGCGCCTGACAACCCCGCAAACTAAAGCGGTGATCTGGTGTCAAGACGCTCTCTCAACCCGGGACTTCGAGTTCTGCCCCTGAGAGCCGGAATACCCAAAAGGGTCATGCGACTCAAGTCATCGACTGCATGTTAACATGAACTCCAGACAGCACCAGACTCTTCTGCTGCTGCTGCTGGTGTGCGGCGGCGGGGCCATCGAGATCATCAGCACGGGCATCGCCGTCGGCATGGCAGCCGCGCTCACCGGCTTCCTAGCCAGCTATCCCAACATCTTCTACTATTTCCACGAATGTTGTCGAGCGGAATGGATTTCCTTCAACAAAACGGGTACGATTAAACCACCGATAAGTAGCTCCCTCATACCTTACGATGAAGTCTGATCGTCTGTGTTAAGTTACTGTTACTAAGTACATTACTACTGTCCAGGGTGTACGGTAGTAGCTGGAAGCTCGGTTCAACAAGATGTCGTTAGGGGATAATGTATGTGTTAAATGAATACTCTAGGTCGGGAAAGGTTAACCGAAAGCAGTAACGTCGCGTTGGCTTAAAGTAACTTTTATCATCGGTCGCTAACGGGTGACGTCAACGTCGCGGATGAATTACGTCAACGAATAAGGGAAAGTACTCCTGAGCGGCGCTCTGGGGCGATGTGCGGTTGTTTAACGCTTCCTCTCTCCCGTGTTTTTATTGATGTGAATTTATTAGCTCACTAATGTACGGCGTTAAGAGAGAGTGACGATGGGAACGACATGCAGGGCCTTGCTCGTGTGTTTTTTAACAGCAAACCTCGTCGTGAACGCCTTCGAGCCGTTCACAACAACGATAGCTGTAGGGGTTACCGCCGCTCTGGGCCGCACAATATACAATTACTTCCATGAGAGTTGCGATCCGAAATGGGTACAGTTGAATGCAACAGGTGAGAACTGTGCAATTTACCTTTTGCGGTTAAGATGGATCCCTAGTACCGAGTCAACAGCGGGCTTTGATGTGGAATAACATGTCGAGTTTGGCCTAGTGGAACGACAACACTCACGAGTGCATACCGACCAATCAGATTTTACTTTGCATAATATATCGTTAGAAACGGCTATACATTTTGAAAAGCTTTCATGTTGTGCAACCCGAGACGTACGAAAATGCGCAATTCAAAAAATTGTACTTTCACTTTCAGGTTTGCAGGCAGACCTGGAAAGCCAACTGTTCGGTCAGCATATAGCTTCTCGCATTATTCTGAAAGCTGTGACTGGATTCATGAACAATAACAACCCGAAGAAGCCTCTGGTCCTCTCTCTCCATGGGTGGACTGGCACGGGGAAGAATTTCGTCAGTCAGCTTATTGCAGATAACATCTACAAGAAGGGGATGGACAGCAGCTTTGTCCACATATTTACCTCTGAACTCCATTTCCCGCATGCAAGCCAAATTGAGACATATAAGGTAGTCTGAGATTGAATTTTATTTAAATACAATCTGCTAGTACTAGTTGACTGGTGCATGTTGTCCTTTCTCTAATAGCTGTCTCCCCTTCCTCTGCAGACTCAGTTACAGCATTGGATCAGAGGAAATGTTACCAACTGTGCCCATTCCATGTTCATCTTTGATGAGATGGACAAGATGCATCCTGGCCTGATTGACAGCATAAAGCCATTTGTGGACTACTATGAAAAGCTGGATGGTGTGTCATATCGGAAAGCCATCTTCATCTTCCTCAGGTGATTAAAGCGTTCTGGTGGAGATTGGCTGCGGAGCATCACCCAAGTGGGTGCTACACACTGGTGGTGGTTAGTAAGGTCCCCCCTTCACTGTTAAGCATCTGAGTGTCTAGAAAAGCACTATATAAATTCAATCCATTATTATTATTATTACAGACATTTTTTGTTTCGAGTTATACTCCAAATAATATATACACAGCAAAGATGGATGAACTTTATGGAAACTGTTTGAAAGCCTCAGTTTCAACTGATGCTGTTCAGATTTTGTCCTACCCTTGAACAGGGCCAACGAGGGCCCCTTGAACAAAATACGAATGCAATACAAATAATGCTGCGTTATCTTGATGACATGTGAGGCATCAAATGAGTGCCGTCGCCTAGAGTCCGACTTAAATGACTGCAGCGCGAGGGTGAGCCAGCTTATAAAAGAGAGGAAGACCTTCATCTGAACGTACGCTAACGTATGCAAATCCGTGGCCAGTTCGAATCCCGACCTGGTAGGCCAAATATTTGGACAGGGGGAGTACTGCAGTACTCTCCTATGTCCTCATCCACCTCCACGGATGAGGTGCAAGCAAGGCCCCTGAGACCCCCCACTGCTCCCAGGGCGCACTGCGGCTGCCCACTGCTCCAGGATGTCGGTGTGCCCCCTTGAGTGTTGTGGACCTCTGACTAGGTCACTCCTCTGTGTTCACCGGTTCCCGGATGGGTCAAAAGCAGAGAAAAAAAATTCAATAAAGGATAACTTAACTTAAATCTCGCCCCTCTCGCCATAGCCTACAACAATGTGAATATTCTGCATATTCCTATGATAATCGTGTTATAAAAGACTGATGGAATACTCATCCTATATAGCCTAAAATCGACTTTGGTGTGACTGTATGTATACAGTCATTCAACTCAATGATTTGTTATTTGTCGTGTTTAAAAAAAATCTAACAATCGTGTTCAATGTAAAATGACCTTGCGTTAGTCAGTGCTCTCTATCACAAAGGACAACCGGCTAATTATATATTTTTTATATTTAGCCGTTTTTTTTTTTTTTTCTTCTCCTTTAGATCACTTTGTTCTAAGTCTAGATATACTTAGTGAACAAACATTTGTACACAAATATAAATTGCTGACCGCCATCTGATCTGCACGCTTCATCCGTTTAGGGGAAACACTGATGTATTCTTTTACTATGTTTGCAAAATCAAGCTTGATAAACGTCTGGACAATCTTATCTACTTTCGAGCACATGGGCGTTGACCTAACATTACTGATATTCCTGATAGTAATGCTGGGGGAGAGAGTATCACGCACACCACCTTGGATTTCTGGAAAACGGGAAAAGACCGAGAGGAACTTGCGCTGAAGGATGTAGAGATGTCCCTCTCTCTGGCTGTGTTCAACAACAAGAATAGTGAGTATGATGTCATGTTTCCCGACGAGACTTGGTGTGCCGTATAAATTACGGCGTTCGATGTAAGAAATTCTTGCAGAGACTCGCAGAAGAGAAACCATATCATCAAACAAAGTCCTGCCACACGTGGGAAACTGGTCTGTGTGTTTAAACCATTGAGCGGCCTCTCCTAGCATCACAATAGAGTGGCAAAGTCACGCCCCTTCTGGTATAGCCCATGGGACCTATGAGATCGAAAATATGAATGAGTTTCAATGGAGAGAAAGTAATTATTTTCTGGTCCCAGTCTTTATATGCCCTGGATTACACATGTTTGTGGATTTGAATGATAATTTTTCATGTCAAGAGTTTGACAGTTTATTGTGCAATTGTTCAGTTAAAGGCTGTAGAGATAACACAATGAGAAAGACTACATGTCTCGTATGTGACGTCACGCTCCCTGCGACTGGTGTGGACAAGACCGATAATCTCCCCATTGGCATAACTGAAACTCTCCACATGCCCCGACTTAAAATGGTTTTCACCTCTTTCGATGCTTTTATCCTCCCCTTGGAAAAAAGCGCTGAAGTGGAGCAGAGAGATCGCCATGTCTGTACCGGAGTTCCAAGTGCGGGCGGTGACGTCAGTGTTTCCCCCAGCACTGTGTTGTTAAGGCGGCCGCCTTAACAACAATAGGGCCCCGCCTTGACTACCACCAATGTATATAAATAAAATTAAATATAAAAAATATATATATGTTTTCTTTTAGATATTATTTTTAATTATTATGCATTAACAAAGTAGAAAACTCTCGTAGGGAAAGAAAACATACTTCCATCAGGTGTAAAAAATAAAGATCAATAATGCATGGGTAATACTGTTCATATCAATGGTCGTGCACCTTGACCACCTTGACTAAGACATTTACTGGGGGAAAAACCGTACGTATATCATTCGCGTCGAGAGCAGCGAAGAGCTGTAGTTCACAAAGCGGCCTCACACAAAACCTAACAATATCGAACTCCTCCACGAAAATGTTTAGTTTTCTTTGCATGAAAAATTATCATTTAAATCCATTCATATTTTTCGATCTCATAGGTCCCATGGGCTCTACCGGAAGGGGTGTGACTTCGCCACTCTATAACTGCCATTGGCATGCCTTTAGAGAGCTATCAATAGCATTTTGTGTGAACCTTCCTTTTAATTGCTTTGCGAAGACATACCACCAAGCAATATTTGTCAGGTTTCCAAGCAAAAGTCCCTTCATAGTGTGCATCTCTCACTGCCTGTAAACATAGCAGGTGGAGACCAATGCCTCACAATCAGGTTTGTAACAACTGATGGTTTTTATAAAGTTGTTCAATTGGTAAATTGTGTTCAATAACACACAATCACAATATCATGTCAGTGGGTTTGGGATCCACTCATCAGTCTGGGTTTCACTTTGTTACGGCAGAGCTTCAATGCAGCATTAAGGTTTCCCAACACACACGAGTTCCAAGTATGAGCGTTGGCCTACATTGAACGATCACAAAGCAAATGGGTGGTTTGAACATGGTGCAAATGTAACACTTGTGTCGCTTAGAACTAGAAAATGACGCTACTGGGCCAGTCATAGGTTCATGGGGAGTGGTGGTGAAAAACATAGAAATTAAAGAATGGAGACGGGGTGTATAATAATATATCTGTCAGTTTACTTAAATAAGAAAAGATTAAATATTAAATAGATCAATAAATAGATAGGGAAATGAAATAATTATTTGCAATAAAATATACAATAAATATTCTTAACCCTTTTAAGAATCCCTTTTCCTTTTGAATATGTTTTTGTTCAGGTATTAAATGGTGCTAAATAAATATTACATTTGTTCTTTTACATAGTTTGTACAACTATAGTTGTTCTGCTAAATAAATACCGGTATATGAAATAAATGTTATATGAAATAAATGGGCTTACTTTTGTGGGAGGTTTCGCTAAATGCTCTACAGCAGAATGGTTGCTAAGAACTCATAAAAAAAAAGTGTTTGATTTTTTTAATTGATAAACCTAAATAATCGAATACACACTCTGCATTCATGCATGTCATTTGCTACACCGCCTTTTTCACCACACAATGGACGGAGTGCATCCTGAAATTAGTGCCCCTATGTACTGAATCAAGTTTGAAGTGATTTTGTATCGCATTGTGATCCTTGAATCAAATTGAGTCATGAGATACCGAAAGATCAAAGCCCCTAGGCGGAACCACTCCGAGTGGGTGAAAGACATGCATTATGACAGATCAGGAGTTGAGTTGAACCTTTCAGACCTTAATCAAACAACAATCCCTTGCATTGTAAATGCAGTCTCTTACCCTTCTGTTTGCATTGACCATCTCATCATTTGACCTTTGCATGTCTCACGGGCGAGTCTCTTAAACCTTAAGGTCAAAACGTTGGGGCGATAACCCTCAACTATTCCAGATTGAATTAGTATTGTGGGAAAGGCTTTATTTTTTTACATGGTCACGGATTCTTCAAACGACTAACACTTCTTGTGACTTTGTGCAGGTGGATTGTGGCATACCAGTCTGATAGACAAGAACCTGGTGGACTTCTTTGTCCCCTTCTTGCCCCTGGAGTACCGGCACGTTGTTCAGTGTGCCATGGCTGAGATGGAAGCCAGGGGCCTACCGCCAAACCCTGATTTGGCTAACCAAGTGGCCAGCGAGTTAACCTACTTCCCCAAGTCTGACCGAGTCTTCTCTGTCAAGGGCTGCAAGACGATAGAGAGCAAGCTGGACTACTATCTATAATTAAATCACCTTGGTGATCGATTGTGGTTTGGATTGTGCTTGGTAATTCTTGCGGTTCCTCTTCAAACGACTGGGTCTTATGTAGAGGAGGGCATTCGAGTTGAGGGCGACGGCGTCAGGCTGCTCTCTAAAGAATGAACTCGATGATCGCCGATCACAGAACACTGGAGAATATGAGAAGATGTGTCAGCTCTTTTCTACATGCAGTCCTATGTGAAATCAAGAGATGGTCTGATAATTGATCATACCTTTCGTCTGAACCACATGAAAGGAATCTGAACTACATTAAGTGAAAACAGTAATTGTGATCTTTTGCAATTGAACAAGAAGATACTTCTTTTGGAAAGTGTTTCAGGAAGCCACCAATTGTAGAAATGTTTTCCATCGCGCCTTAACTGGATAACTCATGTTTTTTACACCCATGAAAATAGTTTTGATTTTCAAATCATTTCATGTTTTTTCATTTAAGCCATTGAAAGAATTATCTACACTATCGATGGGGACACAATGTCTTCTGTTCTAACTGCAATTGAACATTCTTATGTTATTTTAAAAAAATGATTATGGGGTTTGTTGCATCATGTCCACGGTTTCTAAAATGTACCATCACAGTCAGTGTTGTTTAAGAAGAAAATCCAACACATTTTTATGCCAACATCTTGCAGCATTGGGTATCATTCAAGAGATTATTTACAGTCCCCTTACTACTGATGGCAATTCGTGTTTCATGAATTTAGGGGTGATTTTATGAGTAATTGTATATAACTAAGTTATATTGCACTGTATAATTTAGAAGTTTGATACCAATACATAATCTGGTGGGGGTCAAAGGAGATCTTCCTCTTATACCCAAATAGACCTATCTTCATCTTCATATGTCTCTAGAATAATTTAATTGTAATTCTATGATGGCTTCAAGTTTTTGAAAACTGTCCTTTGTTTTGAAGCAAATACGGATCAGTTAAAAAAAAATAAACTCTTTTTCAACCGACCGCCACTGTACTTACTGTGCCTTATTGTAGCTCTGTAATAACCTCCTTCAGTGCATAAGAGAAAGGTTTCAAGGCTGTGGGAGTTGCTGGTCTGTTTCCACAGAAATCGGGGAGAATATTTGTGTCTGTTACCACTGACCCACAGCAAGCAATATACAATATTTTGAATTGAATCCATTGGTTTAAGATAATGTAAGAATATGGATGTAAATCAGGTATTTCCAACTGAGACTTATAGGATATACAAACCATGCCTTTTTACACAAATAAAAGGCAATTGGTCCAATGGTTCATTGTAGTTTTCGTTGGCTTTTTTATTTTTCTTTGTAAAAGTATCTTAACCTAACCTGGATACCATCCTGATCATATGACTCACCTTTGAGGACATTTAATAATTAGTCTGTCTACATAATCAGGGACATTATCGTTATCAGGTTTTCTACACCTACCCTCTTTTTTAGGGGTACAGTATGTGTGTGTGTGTGTGTGTTAAACACCTGGGTTTTTTATGGTTCGAGACACAAGCTATTAGCCACATCTGTCCAGCAAAATAAATTCATCATCTTTATTGTCCAGTCACAACAATTCTGGGTGTTTTTCACATCAACGCTCCTGGTGGTGTCCCTAAAAGACTGTTTGTGTTGGGGCCCGCGTGACCACCTAGGTTAATTGCTGTCTGATGGTCTTCTTGATGGCCCACTTTCGGCCGGTGCACGGCTGCAGAATCAGCAGGGGCCCAAAGTTCAAGTATATTAATGCATCTCTCGAAGTCAGCCACTGTGTTTGGGTTTGTGTGGGTGTGTGTGTGAGTATCATCTTTGTTGTTTGTTTTATGGTCTCATCCTCTTAACAGCCTGGTTGGATTACAGGCTTACATAATAATTATACAGTAAATATATAAGAATACAAATACCTATATAACTCACTCATTCACCTTCCAGTGGCACGCTGTGGACTGAGTTAATCTCAGAATGCAGTTAAAATGAATGAAAACTCCAACCCTCAGGAGCTATTCTGTGATATTACATATTTGTAAACATAGGCCTACCTGATGGTAAACAAATCCACACTGGCTGACTCAGTGTTTTTTATATAGTGCAAAAATGCAGAGTAGGACCTTTTTCGCCTGAGTGAGCTGGGAAAATGTGATTCAAAATTGTTAAACTCACAATAAGATTACAAAATATGATATTCAATTACATTAAGTCACATTCAATTTACTTGCCCACATACCTGTTTGGAAAAAGGAACAAAAAAAAGAAAAATTAACATGATTAACTTCTTTCACCCAAAAACGTTCATTCAATTCAATTAAATTCAATTTTATTTGTATAGCCCTTAATCACAATTACAGTCTCAAAGGGCTTAACAGGCCAAATATTTATGACACCCCCCTTTACCCAAGCCCCCACAAGGGCAAGAAAAAACTCCCTTGAAATTAGCAAAGAAGAAATCTTGGGAAGAAACGCTTAGTAGGGGATCCCTTCTTCCAGGGATGGTCAGGAGTGCAATGGGTGCCATAATTGACAGGTAAATACATGCACATCATATTAAATTGGTGATGTGGTGCTGGCCGGTTAACCATGAGGAGAGTCAGACAGAATTGTGAATTAGAACGGAAAAATACATAGTGGGAATGTATACTGTATTAACAAAAGCACAAACAAACACAGAGTGGTCTTCACATCGCATCTGTGTCGTTTTCACACTCCTATGTTCCAAATGCAAGATTGTAGAGGTGCGTTTTGAGCTTTCCTTTGAATAGCTCCACAGAGTCAGCTTCCCTGATCACTGGTGGCAGCATATTCCATAGGAAGGGTGCTCGATAGGCAAACCCTCTCTGTCCAGCCGATTTCATTTGAACCTTCGGCAGTGAAAGTAGGCCAGCTCCCGAAGCCTGGAGGGAGCGAGAAGGACTATAAGGAATGATCAGGTCCTTCAGGTAGGATGGAGATAATCCATGCAAGGCTTTATAGGTTAGCAGTAGCACCTTAAAGTCCGATCTGAAAGTTATTGGTAGCAGACCACCACCATGGCAGGGGTGTAGGGTGGTGGTTTAGTGGTCCCTCTCTCCCTTGTCCATACTGGCCTTGGGGTGACTGATCTGTGATCACACCCACTGAGTGTCTTTCTCTTTACAGAGCAGTAGCTAAACAACCAACATCTAAATGCTGAATCAATCAAAATAAATGAATCTCTAAATAGCGTTTAGACGTCGGCGTGTTCTGCTAAATGGCGGAGGCATTCCCCATTGGGATGTTCCAGGCCTGGTAGTCTTGTACTCATCTATCCAGACCTCAGCCACTCGCAGGGCGTTGCGGCGTGTATAGAAGGCAATGTTACCGATGTACGCCTTCTGCACGCAGGCGAAGCCACCCTTGAGCAAGGCAGCACCTCCAAGATAGCCTACCCCCGCACATCCACACCGGGTAACAGTGCGATAAGGTTGCTGGTCTTTTGTATGTGTGCTATGTTACATGTTGTTGAAGAGTCAATCTTGTTATGAGAGGAATAGCAGTTAAATACTTGAATAAAAAAAGGGTTAAAGTTTTTTAATTTATATTTTTAG